>NW_022630995.1:5922653-5946351 GCF_010015895.1 Lontra canadensis
TCCTCAAAATGTTGAAAATAGAACTACCCTATGACCCAGCAATTGCACTGCTGGGTATTTACCCTAAAGATACAAACGTAGTGATCCGAAGGGGCACGTGCACCCGAATGTTTATAGCAGCAATGTCTACAATAGCCAAACTATGGAAAGAACCTAGATGTCCATCAACAGATGAATGAATAAAGAAGAGGTGGTATATATACACAATGGAATACTATGCAGCCATCAAAAGAAATGAAATCTTGCCATTTGCGATGACGTGGATGGAACTAGAGGGTATCATGCTTAGCGAAATAAGTCAATTGGAGAAAGACAACTATCATATGATCTCCCTGATATGAGGGAGAGGAGATGCAACATGGGGGTTAAGGGGGTAGGAGAAGAGTAAATGAAGCAAGATGGGATTGGGAGGGAGATAAACCATAAGTGACTCTTAATCTCACAAAACAAACTGAGGGTTGCTGGGGGGAGGGGGTTGGGAGAGGGGGGGTGGGGTTATTATGGACATTGGGGAGGGTATGTGCTATGGTGAGTGCTGTGAAGTGCGTAAACCTGGCGATTCACAGACCTGTAACCCTGGGGAAAAAAAATATATGTTTATAAAAAATAAATTAAAAAAATTTAAAAAAAAAGTGTACAGAGAGAGAATGGTAAGATAAACACAGTAATTGTTAATATTTGGGGGAACTGGTGTACAAAAATTCTTTTTTTGTTGTTTTGTTTTACAACTTTTCTGTAATTGTTTTAAAATTTAAAAAATGAAATATATGTAAAACAATACTCTGAGATTCAAACTAGGTCTCACAATGGTAATGAATTTGTCAAGTTTTATGGCACAAAAAATAGGGGCAAATGGTACACTGTTACTAGTTCACCTATCTTATATTTCCAGATCACTTAGAAGCTTCTGTGATAATTTATCTAATACCAATAACTTGCTACTTTTCAATGTAAGTTAAAAAGCAAAACCAAAAACCAGTTTTTAAAGTCCTACTTTTATAAGGGAAAACCAGAAGGAAGCAGAATTTGGTTGGTCAGGTGTAATTCTGCTGACTCATCTGCCGCACGCTTTCCCTCCTGCTCACCTCTGACCTTCTGTCCAATCTCAGGGCTCTGCGGTTCCATCCTGGTTCCTGGAACCTCCCTTCCTGGGTTCCTGTTCACCCCCCCTTCCGTTTTCATGTCTTGTTTCTACCCCAGCATTAGGGCCTTGAAACTGCTGAACTTTGGTTCCCATCGCCCCTTTGCCGGGGGTATCTCTTATTTCCTTAAATAATCGTCTTCTTCAAGTATTCGAGAACCCATCATTCTCTCCTGTCCTTTGGCTCCACAAGCTTCAACCCATTCTACCCTACCCTCCCCCAACTCGTCAGAGATAAAACCAAACCCATTTATTCAACCTTCCAACAAATACATACTGAGGGCCTACTGGGAACCAGCCACCGTTTTAGGCCCAGGAACAAAACAAACTAAAATTATGCCCTCATACACAACTTATGTTCTAGTAGAGGGAGGCAGAAAACCAAATAAATGGGTCAATGTGTAGTTTGGTAGATAGGGATAGATGGCTACAGAGCAAAATAAAGCTTGTCTTGGGTCTCCTGTGGGTCCAGAGCTGAAAGGCAGTGACCTGGAGTGAGAGACAGCAGGAGGTAAGGCTTCCCTGTGAGTCCTGAGAGGGGAGCCAACACTTTCCTCCTAGGAAAAACAAATACCTACTACCCCACATCAAGCTGGCCCAAGTCATTGAGTTCTTTCCAGGAAGGAGGACAAGCAAAGTGCAACTGCAGCTTCTTGGAGAATGAGTGATGTGATCTGTCGATAGTAAGGAACGTTCGTCACTGGGAGCTGGCACCCTGGTTTCTGGCTGGGGCTCGGGCGGCCCGCGTGTCACATCCGCAAGGGGATGCCCGGGGCTGGGGGCCTCCAGGCTGAAATTTGCCGTCTTCACCGAGACTAAGTCCGAGCTGGTGTTTATAAAGGCTTTCACCACACCCTGTGGCTGTTCCGTGCGGGCACGCGTCTGGTGTCAGAGTCCGGCGGGGAGCAGGTGGTAGATTTTGGACTGAGGGGCTTCCGTGTGTCTGTCCCTCCCGTGTCATCCTTCTAGCCTCAGACCCTAAGCTCCCCAGAGCTGTCCTTAAGCTACCCATGGCCTCTCACCACTTTCTACCTTCCTCTGGAGCAGGGAGAGCGGAGTCTGCTTCAAAGTTATCCTCATTCTAGTACTTACCTTTTATTTTAAAAAAACAAAAAAAAAAAACAAAAAAAAAACAACAACATTTTTTTTCATGGTCAGGCTTCTGAGGAACAAAATGATCGGACGAAGCCATCTCACTCCTGGCTGCCTCCCAAGCTGAGTACACGTGGCCAGCACCTGGGGGAGTACATGGAGATTCCTGGGCCCCAGGCCAGGTCTACCGAGTCAGAATCGTCCGGCAGATCCAGGAGCCGGCCTGGCTGCTGCGGGGTGAAAAGCTCTTCTCTTTTCCGTACCTGGCACTTCCCAATGGCTTCATAAAACAGGCACCTGTTCCCCAAACTTTGCTGGTGATAAGACACCCCTGGGGCCTTGTTAAACAAACTCATTCGCAGGCCCCATCCAAACCCCTGAATCAGAACTCCAAGACAGAGGCCCAAAAATTGTCTTTTCTAATCAGGCCCCTGCATTTTTTTTTTTTTTTAATCATCAGAGGAATCTGAGCACTCCTCACTGGAGGCCTCCCTAAAATGGGTGATTTTTTAAAAATAGGAAGGGGAGCGGCACCTGGGTGCCTCAGCCAGTTAAACCTCCAAATCTTGATTTTGGCTCAGGTCACGATCTCAGGGCTATGAGATCAAGCCCTGCATCAGGCTCCACGCTCAGGGCAGAGTCTGCTTAAGATTCTCTTTCTCCTACTCCCTCTGCCCCTACTCCTCAACTCGTGCTACTCTCTCTCAAATTCATAAATAAGTAAATTAACTAATTAATGTGACTTATCTAAAATTAAAAAACAAAACAAAACAGGAAAAGGAGGCCACCATCAGACCAGCAGAGCAGGCCCATCATCGATCAGCCGTGGACTGGCTACCCTTGGATTAAGTGTCCAGTTCCAGGTCACCTGCTGTGGCTGGTTAGGATAGGGTCACATGGTATAAAATACGATCATTTATATCATGGAAAGGAATGTTAGCAGTTGCAGAACCATAGCAAAAACAAAAAGCAAAGATGTGACCTAACTTTTGAGTAAAGGCTTGAGTGGGCTTCAACTTACTGTAAATGGAATGGGCAATTCCAGTGGGAATGAAGCAAGAAGGGATGTGAAAGGAGAGTTTGAGCTGAAACCTGGCAGCACACATATCTGTCCGAGTCTGAGTTTTCGGTGTTAGCCTTCCTGTTCCTCCTTGCTTGAACTATCCTGAGTCCATCACTGACTTTGGCAACCGACGGGTTGCTGTCCTTACTGGAACAATGGCTCAGATGGAAAGGAAATAGATATAAAATAGAAACTTTGATTCCACATTGTTCTCCCTGTAAAATTCCTCAGAGTCATGCAGATGAGGTAGTAACTTCTGAATATAAACTCAGAGCCCACTCCAGTGATTGCCTGGTATGTTGCCGAGTTTCTGGTCTCATGGCATGCCATGTCCTCCTTTAGACCACAGATTCTCCAACTTTTTAGTTTTAGGACCCTTTTATACTATTAAGAATTACTGAGGATTCCAAATAGTGTTTGTGTAGTGGGTTCTATCTACTGATATTTACTATATCTGGAATTACAACAGAAATCTTCAACATTTTAGGTGCTTGATTCATTCATTTATACATTAAACATAAATGTATATGTTAATATAAATATCTTTCAAAAATTTTGGTGATATAAGTATCACTGTTTCATATTTTTTGCGAGTATCTTTAATGCCTGGCTTAATAAAAGGCAACGGGATTCTCATATCTGCTTCTGCATTGGATCGGGTGTGATATCACATATCATAAAGCCTCTAGAAAACTCCACAGCACCCTCCTGAGAGAATGAGAGTGAAAAAGGCCTCATAGACTCCCTCAAGGGGTTTTTGGGATTCCCAGACGTTCCCCAGAATGGCCACTGTAGATCTTAGAGTTGGTAGGAATATAGGCCAGGTCCTGGGAAACATAAATTATTTTTTCTTCTTAAATGTAAACAATCTCTGGCTTGGCTGTTGTTCTCTTAAGTCTCTCGCTTCAAAACTCTCTCCAGTGCCTCATCAAATTCATTTTCCGCGGCTATCAGCATCTTAAAATAATGCATTAACATTTATTGAACAGTTTCTACATGCCAGGTCCTAATCTAAACACTCTACACTCATTATTTCCTTTCATCTTTATACCACTGTGTGAGATAATAGAAAATATTTATATATTGGTCTCTGTCCCCAGTTTCTGGCACAGAACTCTTAAAACCATTGTAATTCCTAAGTGATAAGAGCACCAGGAGCATCATTTGTTCTAATATTGGTCTCTGACCCCCGTTCCTAAAGCCCTTGGAATTTCCTGGGCGATAGCAGCACCTTTGTTCTAGCGAGGACCCTGGGTGGGAGCTGGCCCTCAGAAAGACACAGCCATGATTAGAAGCTGGGAATTTTCAGCCCCACCCCGCATTCTCCAGAGAGGGGCTGGAAATGGAATTAATAGTTAATCGTGCCTACGTGACAAAGTTTTCATAAAATTCCCAAAAGCGTAGAGTTCTGGGAGCTTCCAGATTGGTGAACACAGTCCCCTGGAGACCCCGGGGGCTCTGCACTCCTTCCCACATGCCTTGCCCTGCGCCTCATCCGTGTCCTTTATTGTATCCTCTAACGCACTGGTAAACAGGAACTAAACTGTCTCCTGAGTTCTGTGAGCTGCTCCAGCAAACTAACTGGACCTAAATAGGAGTTGGGGGACACCCCCCCCCCATGCACAGCCAGTCAGTCAGGAGCACAGGTGACGATGCAGACTTGGGATGGGCATCTGAAGGGGAGGGCAGGCCTTTAGGACTGTGTCTCTAATCTCGGGAATCTACTCTATGTGCAGGAGATAGTGTCAGAACGGAGATGAACCGTAGGGTGCCCACGTCACAGGGAATCCGTCGGTGCGGGGAAAACCCTCACATGTCTGGTGTCACAGATGTTCTGAGTGTAGGGGTCACGTGGTAGCAGAGGAGAGACGTGAGAGGAAAATGGAGGTTTTCTTAACACAAGCCCAGGAGGCAGGCGGTGTCACGACCCCTCTTTACTGATGAGAAAACAAGGCACGGAGAAGTGTAGTAATGGGCCCCAAACCACAGAGCAAGTCAGTTAAGAAACCAGGAATTTAACCCAGACTTCCTACTTTCAATTGTTTGACCTTTCTAAATAGTAAGGAGCCCATGTCAAGCTCAAATATAACTTTGAAGCGAAATTTCTCATTTTATGCCTTCGATGTGTGTTTTCAGTTTTTGGAAATTCAGCTCAAAAGATTACATATCTCTGGGGAGTCCTATAATTTGAAGTTTTCTGCGTGTCTGTGTACACATCAGGAGTTCCTTTGGAGTTTGCTTCAGAAAGCTTTGAGTCTTTGAAAGAATGTTGTTCTGGGGCAATCCTGGTCTCAAACACATACCCTTTGAGTTGCGTTTGTTTGTTTGTTTGTTTGTTTTTGTCACCGTTGTTGTCTTACCTATTTGTAGTGGTTTGAAGAGTGTCATGGAACCTCAGGATAGGACCTTATTTGGAAATAGGGTCTTTGCAGATGTTATTAAGATAAGACTTGAAATGAGATCATACTGGGTTAGGGCAAGTCCTCACCCCAGTGAGAATGTCCTTATAAAAGACAGAAAAAAAAAAAAAAAGAAAGAAAGAAAACTAAAGTGACACAGGAAAGGTCATGGGAAGGCAGAGGCAGACACTGGAGTTGGTGGCGGCAAGCCAAACACCAGAAGCCACCAGAACCTGGAAGAGACAAGGAAGATTTCTCTCCTGGGGACCTTGGAAGGGGTGCCCTGCCGACACCTGGATTTCAGACTTCTGGGCTCCAGAAATGTGAGAGAAAGGAATTTCTGTTGTAGTAATTTGATACAGCAGTCCTAGGACCCTACTATAGCATCCTTCAAGACCTTTCCCAAATCTCTCTCCTTTCCTCCTCTCCATGGCCTTCCCTCCTCATCTAACATGGAGGTGTTTCTCCCTCCTCTGAACTCCGAGAGCACCTGTAGTCTGCTGACTTCTTGGGCTTCTGGTGTGTGTGTGTGTGGCAGCTTCTCCAAATGGAAAGTTCGTTTTGTAATCCTTCCTTGAGTCTCTGCCTCTCTCCTGACTGGGCAATACACACACACAGAGTGTTTAATATGTAATTGTTGAATGTATAGTTCCCGGATTCTTTCCATTTAATGAATCCATTCAACAAATACTTACTGAGTGCCTATGAGCCATCGGGCATTTTTTTTTCTTACCTTTGGGATAAATTCATGAGCAAAAATGTCAACACTCTGTCCTCCGTGAAGTTTACTTTCTAGTGAGAATGTCAGCATATGTGCTGAAATTCAACTGCCCTAGCCCCATGTTGTAGACTGGTTTCTGTAGCTTCTCCCGGCCCTTTACTGTCCCGAGCCCAGCTGCCAACGCTGGGCCTCTTCCGGCGTCTCTCGGACCTTCCTCTGGGCCTGCCACGGCCACGGAGTGATCAGGGGACATCTCAGCTCTCCCAGAATGATTGTCTCTCAGAAGCCGTCCCATGTCCTGAAGTCCCCTCTGTCCATCTACATACGTCTGTAAGCTGTGTTGGAGCCGCTTCTGGAAACTGCATGAATCTGGATGTGAGCCGAGCACACAGGAAGGCATGTGCAAATGCCAGTGTCAGCTTGGACCCAAGGTTCCGTCTAGTTCCAGGCAGATGGCCTCGTGCCACTTTTGCCAGAATCCGTGGCTCATCAGCTGTCCTCTGTGGCAGCCGAAATAAAACCTTCTTTCTTTTCTAAGTGGGGACATATGCCAGACAGCGGGACCACATGGATGAGATAAGCAGGGGGGTGTGTTTTTATGGGAGAAATGCGTAGAAGGAAAAATAGTGCTCTCTGGTCTCATTTTGATTTCTCAGCCTCAGGGGAAATCTGACTGAGACAAGAACCAATCTCTCTGCAGCTAATTTGAGGAGCAGGGGTGGTGGCGGTAAAGAGAACACCAGTGTGTCCGTCAGTCTGTCTTCAGCGCTCCAAGAGTCTGGTAAAATCGCACTCCCTTAAACTGTTACTGGAAGGAGGTCAGGGAAATTGATATCAGCTTTCTAGGAGAATTTTAGCAACATGCTTCAAAATGTTCGTCCTCTTTAATCCAGTCATGTCATTTACAGGAATTGTTCTTGAGGAAATAATCTTATGTTTTCACCAATACTTATTCCGGAAAGATCTCTTTTTCAGTGCTCTTTAGAATAATGGAAAACAACACAAATGTTCAACAACACAGAATTGGTTAAATCAATAACACTAAAGCTGTGTGTTAGAATATGAGGTGGCCAGTAAGAATTGTATTCAGGGGCACCTGCATGGCTCAGTCGGTTAAATGTCTGCATTCTGCTCAGGTGATGATCCCAGGGTTCTGGGATCGAGTCCCACTTTGGGCTCCCTGATCAGCGGGGAGCCTGCTTCTCCCTCTTCCCTCTGCCTGCCACTCCCTCTGCCTGTGCTCTCTCTCTCTCTCTGACAAATAAATAAATATTTTTTTTAAAGATTTGATTTATTTATTTGACAGACAGAGATCACAAGTAGGCAGAGAGGCAGACACAGAGAGAGGGTGAAACAGGCTCCCTGCTCAGCAGAGAGCCCTATGCGGGGCTCGATCCCAGGACCCCGAGATCATGGCCTGAGCCGAAGGCAGAGGCTTAACCCACTGAGCCATCCAGACGCCCCAATAAATAAAATCTTTAAAAAATTTTTTTTGAATTATATTCAAAGATTGGAAAATGTGAATAATTTTTAAATTAAATAATGAGTAGATGAGGGTTCACACCTTGGGGTCTGGTTGAAAATTTCCATAATAAAAATAAAATCTCTTGGTTCTCAAGGAATGTTTAATATAATAGAAAATGCTTATAAGTCATTATTAAGAGGAAAAGGCAAATTATTAAATGGTATGTATAGATGTATGGTAGGATTCCATAGGATTCCCGT
The DNA here is from genome assembly GCF_010015895.1 of Lontra canadensis. Lineage (NCBI taxonomy): Eukaryota > Metazoa > Chordata > Mammalia > Carnivora > Mustelidae > Lontra > Lontra canadensis. Next base: position 5,930,795 of record NW_022630995.1, read on the forward strand.
TTTGTAAAACAAACATGATATGTGCACACACACACATACATAGATACATGTATATATACATACACATATACATGTTATTGTTATATTTTTATATTATGTTATATGTAAACAGTGGCTGTCCCTGGGTTGTACAAATGTAGGAACTGTGGGGTGGCTCAGTCAGTAGACTCTTAATCTTGAGGTTATGAGTTTGAGCCACGTGTTGGGTATAGAGAGCACTTAAAAATAAAATCTTTAAAAATAAATGAATGAATTTTTTAAAAAATGTAGGAACTATAGATTTTTCTTTTCATACTTCATATTTTTAAACATTCATTCAATAAACATGCATTACTTTTATAATCAGCAAAAACAATAATTCAATATTAAAAGGAAGAAAGTCTTTTAAAAGGAGGGAGGAGAATGAGAATCACATAGGTCTGGTCCTGGTTCATGACTTACCGGCTGTATGAGCTGGGGAAAGTTTTGTAACCTTTCTAAGCCTGTTTTGTGTTTATCGTAAGAAAAAAATTCACCTGCTTTATGAGGTTTATATGAAGATAAAACAAAACGATGTGGAAAAAGCTTTGAATACGGTATCTACTAGAGAGTCAGGGCTCAGGAAATGTTATTTTAATAAAACTCAGGTATGACATCTGCTGTGGTCATGATAGCATAACGGACAGCTGGTTTCACTTCCTGCAATCAACAAGTAGAAAACTGGACAAAATATATGAAGCAATTTTCTTCAGACACTGGGCAGTGGGAATGCAGAACTTTGATTCCTGAGAGGAGGAAAACAAATTGGGGAGCCTCCTGCTTTCCCCAGGTCTCTGGACTCTATTAGTAGGGGGAGTGGGTGGCAAACACAGCATGGCAGCCTCACAGAAATGAGGGAGCAAGCACAGGTCAGAGTGTGGGGGGTTGGCAACTGGAATTTGTGGGGACAGGCTTCCCGAGAAAAAGAAGGTATGCAGAACAGGGACTGTGGAAGTGTTTATAGGGACCCGGTGAGTCTTTGGGTGAATAGTGGGCTGAGGGTTGAAGAACATTCTGGTTCCAATCAGCCAGCCATTCTGTAGACTCTGGAAAGGCCTTACCAAAAGAGGCAAAAGACCGCAAAAGAGGTCCTAAAGTAAAGCATACTTTCGACCCTCCCAAGAAAACCTTGAGAACAAGCTTCAGAAAGACCAAGCTGGTCTCCACCTCAGCCGCCTGTGAGTATGCAGCTCAACACTTTTTAAAGGAAACGACATAAATCTAGACACTTAACAACAAGACACTCAGTGTTCAGAACCCAATAAATAGGTTACCAGGCTTGTGAGAAAATATGAAAATATGACTTTTAGCCAGGAGTCAGTAGACACAGATCCAGAGGAGCGCCTGGGTGGCTCAGCGGGTTAAGTGTCCGACTTGATTTCGGCTCAGGTCATGATCTGGGGGTCGTGGGATTGAGCCCATGTCAGCTGGGAGACTGCTTGAGGTTCTCTCTCTCTTCCTCTCCATCTCCCTCTGCCTACCCCCTTCCCCTATGTACTGCAAAATACATACTGATAGTATTAAAAAGAAAAATAGACAAATCCACAATTATTGTTAGAGATTTAAAAACTATTCTCTCAAAACTGATACGTGGCTAAACAACTAATAAGGATATTGATTTGAAAACAACATCAAGATGCCCCAACCAGCATAGATAAAATACTATACCAACAGTGGCAGAATACAGATGCTTTTCAAGTACACACAGACTACTCACCAAGAGAGACCATACGCTAGGTCATAAAATATCTCAATGAATTTAAAACAAATACCTTTTTGATAATGTAATTAAATGAGAAAACTATATCTGTAAAATCTCCAAATACTTGGAAATTAAACAAGACACTTCTAAGTAACCCATGGGTCAAAGAAGAAATTATAAGAGAAGTTAGAAAGGATCTCAAGATGTATTCAGAATTTGTGGAATTTACGAAGTGTGCCCAGGGAAATTTACACCTTTAAATACTTATATTAGACACAAAGAAAATTCTACAATCATCACCTAAACATTCCACCTTAAGAAGCTAAAAAAGAAGGTGTGCCTGGTTGGCGCAGTCAGAAGAGCATGTGACTCTCGATCTCTGGGTCCTGAGTTCCAGCCCCACGTGGGGTGTAGAGATTACTTAAATAAATAAAACTTCAAAAAAAAAAAAAGCTAAGAAAGAAGATAAAAATAAGCTCAAAGTTAAGTAGAGGAAGGAAATTAAGGTAAGAGAAGAATCAATGAAGTAAAAATTGGGCAAAAATAGAAAAAAATCAAGTAAAACAAAAGTTGGTTTATTTGCAGGGTCGATACAACTGATAAACCTCGAGGCAGCCTGAACAAGAGAAAAGGACAAGAGAAAAGGGAAGAGAACATAGTTATCAGTATCAGAAAGGAAAGAGAGACTATCACTGTAGACTAAGAGCATTTATGACAACTTGGATGAGATTGAGAAATTCTTCAAAGATATAAATAACTGAGTTATAGCAAGATATCGAGTGCGAAATTCAGAGCCTGGGCTCTGGAGCCTGGCTGCTAAGATGTGAATCGCGCTCTTTGATTTATCAGCCATATAAATTTGGGCAACGTCCTTGTGCCTCAGTTTCTTCTTCTGTAAAATTAGGATGATAAGGTTTGGGGGAAGGTTAATGAGTTGTTTTGTAAAGTCCTGTGTCTGGCAGGCACTGTATGTGTTAGCTATTATCGTTTCTTAAATCTTTTATGATTTTTCTCGAGACTTAAGAATTGGTTCCAATGGCTCAGACGAAAGGGAGGTGGAAATTCTGGGGTAGCGTTAGAGGTTTTTGGGGTCTATAAGACAGACTACGAATGAAAATAGCGAGAAAGTTCACCTAGTTCAGAAGTCTATTGGTATCTGTAGTTTGTTTAAATTCAACATAGGAAATCAATCAACTTGGAAAAAAGAAGAAACAGACCCTGATGAAACTGAGTCCTCTTTGCCTTGAACCTGCTGACCCCTGACGTTATTCACTTCCCCACACAATTCTGAAAGAGATTTAAAGGGTTGACCTCCTGGTTTGTCAGGAGAGTTCTGTTTGCTCAGCAAAGAGCAGCTAAAAGTGGCCGTTGGAAGCAGGAGGGCTTCCTGGGTCAGTTGCCAGATGGGAGGAAATGCAGCTTATCTTCCTCAGTTTCCAATCAAGTATGAGCAGATTTCTCATCCTAGCTCTGAAACACTGGAAGTTTCTTGCCCATCCCGCTTCACTCTTCCTATATGCCTCCGGAGTCCGGGCTGTGCCTCACATCCTCTGAGGTCACCGCTGATCTGTGGGCCTGCCAGCCTGCGGCCATCCGTCATGCTAAGAACCCTGGCATGGGGCTTGGGGCTTTCAGCCAGCAAAGCCTGGCGGCCAGTGACACCCCCGTCCCACCCCCACTGGTCATGCTGGCTTCTCCTGAGGACCTCCGACGGCTGCGGGCTGACGCCAGAGGTAATCTTGTCACAATGCCCTGCCCAGAAGGCTGTCGATCTCGGTTGCTTTGTCCCCACCAAACGTTGGCTGGTTGGCAGTGCCTCAGGCAGAGAGGTGAGCCAAGAAATGATCCGCCACAAAAGAATATGAACCCAGCTGAATTCGAACATCTGTTTCCTATGTAACGCCCTTCAGAAAGCATGGCATTGTTTGCTTTCAGAATCCGTTCCCAGCAATCCAGGAACACGAAGCCATCCGTGTCGGAGGTGAAGCCGGGTCTTCTCAACAAGGGCAGGAGTCCTTCTCTCTGGGTCCTGAGGGATAGCAAAATGGCCAGCATTTTAAAGATCATGCAGACGGACGTCCTAGCAGAGTCTATGAACGCTGATCTTCATGAGAAATTTGGAGTTCTCCACGGAAGGGAGAGAAGTGTGCATGTACTTTATTTAAATCCTTGGAGAATCCGGGACGGGACTGACTCATCCCTGAAGGCAAAGTATATTCGTTGACCTGGAGTTCAGACCCGTTGTTCAGGAGAACATCCGCAGCCAGAGATTCCACACCCAGAATGACCAGGCACTGGGCTTGGGGTTACTCAGGCCCTGGAATTTCGAAGCCCTGAGCAAGTAATACGGTTTCTTGGAATTTTCAATGGTCAAATGGAAATAACAACGTTCTCTATACGGGGATCTGGTATAGATTCAATGACCGAGCACTTAGAAAGCACTTGAATAGTGTCTAGCATTGAGGAGATAATATTATTAGCTGTTTTTATTACTGTCTTCATTAGGCTCACGTTATCAGTCAATTCTCAGGAAATAAATTCTATTTGGCATGTTGGGTTTTTCATAGAATACAGAAATATGTAATTTCTGCCTTTGAAGAGTTTATATCCTAGATTTATTTTTTTAAAGATTTATTTACTTATTCTAGAGAGACCCAGAGCATATGAGTAGGAAGGGCAGAGCAAGAAGGAGAGAGACCCTCAAGGGGCCCCTCATTAAGCATGGAGCCCCAAACAAAGCTTGATCTCATGACCCTGATATCATTACCTGAACCAAAATCAGGATTCAGATACTCAACTGACTGAGCCACACCAGCACCCCACATCCCAGGAGATTTAAAATGATCTAACCCAAACGGTACTCTTCACTAGTTTGTCATGGGGGGAGCAGATTAGGAAGGGAAAGCTTTATGAAAGAAATGGGGTGATCATGCCTCAGTAACTACAACGATCACTCTACTACTTTCCAATTGCATCCATGCATTCACTTAAATCTTTTATTCATTTATCAACTCACCAAATTCATTAACCAATGTTTCTAAAGGTCTTTCTATGTATCAGCCATGAACTTTCAACAGGAAAAGCCTGAGCCATTGTAGTCACAGTATGGAGTGGGAATTATGGTCTAGTGGTGGGACCTGAAATAAGGCCACTTTGGTCAAGCAAACCTCTAGGTTCTTGTGGGTGGATAAATGTAGCCCCCAGAGAAGTTTCCAGGAAGTGATGATTGCCTACTTCCCCACACCTCACTACCAGGTTATAATGAAACCAAATCCTGTCACACATACAGACATTATCAGATAACTACGCACCAGGCAGGAGACACAAAAGAGTTCATACAACGGTTCAGGAAGCCTAACCCTAGATCTCAGCCATTTTATGTGCTTCCCCCAGATTCCACATGAAAGGTTCTTTCAAGGCAGGCTGCTATCACGTCTAGTGGGCATCATACAATCAGAAATCCTCAGAAATCAATGACTTGGTCACACAACTGGTTAGCAAACCAGTCTCAGGCACCATCACTAAAGATCCAGACCTCACCAGATTTTCACACCTTGTTCATGTAAAGATAGAGAGGAACACTACAGTATTTTCTAGCCACTCTACCTGGCTCAAATGCCTTTAATTTCACCACTGAAGACCCATTTCTAAAACTAGTCATGTGTATTAAAACACCACTAGTTTCCCAATAAAACCCCATTTCTGACACTGAGTATGCTTATTGGAAACCTACTGGTTACTGGTTGAGGTGTGATAACACAACACACAGGTTTTAAAATAAATCACGGACGCTAGAACGCCCATGCACAAAAAGGACTCACGGGATGAATGCGACACCATCTGGGATCTGACCATCAGTTTCCTGCGCCAAATCTTTGACGTTGTCTTCACACCACAAAAAGCAAGCTCAAATTACTCAAGTTTTTGGAGCCTGGTTCTAAAGCCAGAGAACCAAACTATCTGTTTACGAGGAGACCACAAACTGTTATGCAGCTTTGATATTAATGGGATAAATGTATTTTCTCCCTGAGCTCCACATAAAGGGGAAGTTTTCATCACAAAGCTGCTTGTGAGCATCAAACTCTGTAGAAGAGCCTGTGGGTAGCTGCTCTGCAACGGGTATAGACCTGCAGGAAGTATCTGAGGTCATAGGCCGGGGTATTTTTCTCCTTATCTGAGCCCCAATGGGCATTGCCAATTGCTGACTTTTGGGGCTCTGTGTTCCACCTTTCTTTTGTTTACACAATAGGCCACTATATAATTCATTGTTTCTACTTACTATATTACCAAGATATTATAGTTCCAACTCCCTAAATATCCATCTTCTCTTTTTTTTAAGATTTATTTATTTATTTTAGGGAGAGAGCGAGAGAGCACGTGCCCGATTGCGAGGGGCAGAGGGAGAGAGAATCTCAAGCAGACTCCGTGCTGGGCAAGGAGCCCAACGCGGGGCTCGATCCCACAACCCTGAGATCATGACCTGAGCCAAATCAAGAGTTGGACACTCAACCAACTGAGCCACCCAGGTTCCTCTCCATTTTTTCTTATTTGAAACTAGGAGCATAACCGAATTTTTCCACTACACTCAGACAGGAAGATGGCTTTGAGTGTGTAAGTTACACCAATTGAAATTTTGGAGGATTCGTTAGGCAGTGTTCTTTTAATTACAAACAAAGGAAAGCCCAGTTAAAAATTTGTTGGTTTATGTCATTTCAAAGTTTCTGGCTGAGCTGCATCCAAGGGTTCAAGCAGTGTCATCAAGCTGGCCCTTGGCTCGGTTCTGCTATACTTTGGCTTCATCGTCAAGCAGGCTCTGGCCAAGTGGTAGCCTCTGACGGGCCCAGGCACACGTCCTTTCAGTTTCAAGTCCAGTTGAATAAACCTTTTTCTCAATAGTTCACTAAAAACTTCTACAGTTAAATGGCATTGGCTTGGCTTGGGTTACGTGTCCATTACTGAGCCACGGTGGTCAGGGAGACAGAACACATGGACTGTCCAGACCGCGGTTACAGGGCTGCTCCTGAGATCTGCTTTTCATGCCTGGACAGAGAGCGAGTGTGTCATGATGATGCCGTTACTGGAAGAAGGCGGGGTGGATTCCAGGTGGGCAAAACCCAACAGGTGTTCACCTGATTTTTTTTATCTCCCATTTCTAAGGGGGTTGATGTCCTTTGTGCCATGTATGTCCAAAAAGTAGGTGGAACGGAGGACACTCTGCCATCTAGGACCTCAGTCTAGCAAAGAGAATGTGTATAAATGACCAAAGCAAACAAGCAAGGGATGCATCCTATAGAGTATATAGGGCAAGTGCAAGTTTAAAGGAAAGAGGATTCCTGGGGTTTCAAAAGATAAAGGAAGGCTTCCTGGAAGAGGTGGCCCTTAAGCCCTGAAGGATACGTAGGATTTTGATAATGGAGGTGGAGGGACTGATGCTGTCTGGTTGGGGGAGTATTACACACCGGAAAGAGCGTAGTGGGTTTGTCTTTTGTGTCCATCAGAGGCTTCAGATTAGGCGTAAGTGATGCAGTAACGGTCCGTGCGATGCCAGCTTGAACAGCGGGTACATGGTCGGTTTGGGCAGCTTTTCCAGGAGGACTGCCCTGGGCAGAGGATAAAGGGGGCTGAGACTCAGGCATTGTGACGATGTCGCATACCTTCCGTTTCAGTGTTTTTGAAGGTGTGGGCAGGGACGCCTTTTAAACATGCAGATTTCTGCACCAGCCGCAGACCTGACAGACTCACAGTCTCAGAGGGAGTCGGTCCCTAGGCTTTGCGTCTGGGGCTGAGCCCAGGGGGACTGTGGGATGTCCTCCAAGCCCACACTCGGCCCCGCCTACCATTTTGACAGGAATGCCCACTTCCAGTCCCGTTACAAAACAACCTCATAGCCCTTCAGACTAGGATTCCTCTGCCCTGCCCTACTTTTATGGGTCCGGCTAGAGCCCGCGCCCAGGTGGCACCGCCTTGGGGCTGAGAAGACCTAAGATGACGGGGATCCAGAAGTGGGGCAGGGCACAGGCCTCGCTTGACCTTAGGGAAGAAAGCAAGAGCCTTATCAGATCTGCAGAACTGGCCAAGGAGTTCTTCCTGTGACTGCTCTGTGTGGGTACCTGGGTGCAGACCAAGAAGAGAGGGTTTCAGATTTTGTTTGGAAAAACCCAGACTGTGTGACGTCTGTTGGCTCTTAGTCTCCGAGGGCGGGGAGCACTGGCGGGCACAAAACGCAGCCCGTGGCCTCTGATGCTTTGTAGTAGCGGCTTTGTCCTGCAGGTAAATAAACACTCCATTCAGCACACGTTGCCAATAGCTTACTTTTTTTGCTTGCCCCTGCGCTCGGCACGGCGTAGCCTGAACACTCTTATTCTAAATTAAAGGCTGTCTCCTCGGCGGGAGAAAGCCCGGGTGTGTTGGTGGTCCTCTGCAGCAGCTTTTCCGAGATCAGGGTCCTCTGCACACCTTGGGGACTGTGCTGGCATTTTTGAGAAGGATAAGAGGGGACTGTGCTGCTTATATTCTGTCTTTAAAAAAAAAAATGTCTTTTTTTATTGTGTTATGTTAGTCATCATAAAATACGTCATTAGTTTTTGATGCAGTGTTCTAAGATCCATTGTTTGTGTACAACACCCAGGGCTAGATTGTTTCAGTGGAATAATCGGCTCCCTTAAAGCTTGTGAAAGCTCCACCGGAAATGGGAGAGAAGCTGAAGGATAGACAAGCCCGGGTGGGCCTTTTCTTTTTCTGCTTGTTAGTGCAGATGCCCCTTGCCTGAGGACCTGGGACACCCAGGTTGGGGGGTCCTGGCTGTTGGGCACCCTGTAGTCCTCTACCTACCCATCACCTCCGAGCCAGACACAGTTCCCAGAGCTGCCTGGAGTCCCCTTCCCAAGGTGAGGATTAGGAGGAGGGCACCCAGGGACTGTTGCCTACCTGCAGGGCTCAGGGAATTGCCAACGAGAGCCCCTTTCCAGATCTGGTCTGTGCCTCCTTTGCACCCCGGTGTCCTCTGGGGGCTCGGGCACATGCCACTGGGAGCGGGCACACACTGGCATGGCTTATGGAAGACAGTCTTTGAGCCCGGGAGCTCCTTCTTCAATTAGCTGGGTCCCCCCGACCCCGGGACACCGGTTGTGTTCTTTCCCTAACTCTGCACACTTCCTCCTCCCCATTTCATTGTGTTCTCAATTTTCAGTCCCTTGGAGACCGAAGTGTGAGTCTAATTTCTCCCATGCGACTCCTAGCGTGGCGATGACGCTTTGCTCTCAGCTTCCTGGATCTGCCGCCAGGCACGACCTTTGGAATTTCACGGCTCCGGGCCAGAAACCCTGGTTGTTCCAGCATCCGTTTAAACAGCATGCTTCCGGTGGCAATGCCCTTTGTCTTTCTAACCTTTTTGTCTTCTGGCTCCAAGTTCCAAAGGGGATTTTACTGCCTGGCACGTTGATCTAGTGCCCGAGGCTGGAAGAGAAGCGCTCATAATGCATTCTTTTTGTGTACAGAGTTGCCAAAATTTTAAAGATTGGCAGCTGGGGGACATTTCAAGGCTTCTTTTTACAGTTTGAAAAGCCACAGCCTGAAGTCTGACATTCAGTGCCATCTTGCACGTGGGCTAGCTCGTCTTTGGGTCTTTCCTCCAATCACCGCTCCTTTCTTTCAGCTTCTCCTTGACCTTTGTCCAGCGCCCTGGCCTCCTGGACTTTTTTAAGCTGTTGTCTCTGCCTGGATCACCTCCCCCTAGCCTGTTTTCTCTTTCTGCATGGTGCGATTCCCACCCATATTCTAGATGTCACTGCCCTTTCCTAGATCTCTCCCCATCTGATTTACATTCCCCTTACCAGCAGCCGCTGCCTTCCCAATGTGCTCCTTGGAGACATAGCTGAATTTGTACAGCTGTATTGAGATATAATTCCCATACCATGCAAATCTGTCCATTTAAAACGTCTGATTCAATGGCTTTTAGCATAGTCACAGAGTTGCACAGCCCTCGCACAATCAATTCCTGAATATTTTCATCATCCCACAATCCCATTCCATACTCCTTAGCTGTCTGCTCCTTGCCCCCCGTTTTCTCCAGCCCTAAGAAACCACTCACCTACTTTCTATCTCTAGATTTGCCTAGTCAGGACATTTCGTATAAATGAAATCACACTATATGGGGTCTTTTGTGACCCACTTCTTTCATATAAAATAGCATTTCCAAGGTTCATCCATGTCGTTACTTGTCTCAGTAGCCAGAGGCACATTTTGAAAGCATTATAACATCTGTGAAATAAGGGTGCATCTTCAAAGCAACGGTATGCATAGCTTAATTAGCAGGAACTTTCCTCTTTTAGTAAGACTTAAAATAATGGTGCCTCTTCCAATCAATGGTGTCAAATTCAACAAAATGTTGTATTTATGTGTCCGCTTTACCTCCTAGGGCAACCAGCTCTGCAGCCAACTCATTTGTTTATGTGTCTCTCTTGTCTCGTAAACTGTGGACTCCAGAAGGATAGCACCTGTCTCTTAATTGTCTTTGTGTGCTTCAAACAACCTCGCATAGCACTTGGGTTTTGGAAGTGCTCGGTAAACATGAAGGATACGTTCTACTCAGAGACACATTCATTGATCATGACATGGCAGAGCAGGAGAAAGGCACAAAATCTTCAAGCACACTTGGTGAGAGCATGCAAGTGTGCCTGTGATTCTTAAGTTTTTGGTGACGGATACAGTTACTTAACTAAACATTTAGGCACCTACTACGTGCAGGTCCTGCGTTCTAAGCAGACAGTGTTACAGAAATGATCAGAACATACTCCGTCTTCCAAGGAACTCGTATTTTGGAAAGACCTTTGTATAAATGGTAATACAGCAAGAAGAATGGGTAAGTGCGGTCTAGGGGCTACCAACGCCACGGGACAGAGAGGCGGAAGAAGCTATTTAGACGGTGGTACGTGTCCTCAACACGCAGCCATTGGGAATACAGTCTTCCTAGTCTGATAGTCCTGGGTCCTGCCGTGTCTCTGTAACCTTGTGATCAAGGTTGAATTGAATTCCCTGTGTCTCTGTGTCTCTAGTTTCTTAATCTGTAAAATGAATGTCATGAAAGTATGTGTCTCTTACAGTTCCAAGAATCAAATAAGACCACAAATGTAGAATCTCCGACATTAACAAGTGCTCAGATGAACAGTAGTCATTCTTGTGAATTTCAGATCGTTTCACCTGGTGGGATTTCAGACATTATTTCGCCAGCCCTCGTCTGACACACCTGATTTTATGCTTTGGGATCCGGAGCACTTAGTGGCTTACCCTTTAGCTGGAAGGATGGAGTGGGTTTCCAGGAAGGGAGACGTTGGAAGCATGAGACATTGAATGGCCACACATTTTTGGCAAGATGGGCACTTTGGAGGTGCGTTTGTGAAGCTTGTTCCTCTAGTGTCACCCCTTGTCCCTCCTTTCTTTCTTTCTTTATTATTACATTTATAATTACTTATTTATTTATTATTATTTGTTTATTTTAATGGGATCTTCATACTCATGTATGTAAAATGTGCCCATATTTGTTTTTCTTTTTAAGATTTTATTTATTATTTATTTATTTGATGGGGGGCAGGGGGACATAAGCAGAGGGAGTGGAAGAGGGAGGCGCAGCCTTCCCAGAGCGGGGAGCCCGATGCAAGGCTCGATCCCAGCATCCTGAGATCATGAGCTGAGCCAAAGGCAGACGCTTAACAACTGAGTCACCCATTGGGGCAGATCTTAGCCGGAAAGTCTCAGCCCAGTCTGGGGCATAAGCTCTAGTTCCTTCCTGGGCATTATTTTTAATTTTCTCAACTAATATGTTCATTCCCTGGACAGTCAAGGGTGAGGTTTCTGCATTTCTGTTCCTCCAGTACCTAACTAGATGGGCAAAGGAGTTCTACTTAAGTTTTTAGTTGCTTTTTTTTTTTTAACTTTTCACTTTGAAATACTAACAAGTATTTTTGAATGAAAGAATGAATGGCTACATTCGAAATGAATTATGAATAAATGCACAAACAAATGGTTACAAGGTTGGCTATCCTAGTTGGCTCCCTGAACAAATTACATCTATCCTCTAAGGAGAAAATCAGGTATAGAATAAAACTAAAAGAATGACATTCCTTTATTATAATTTTTTTTCAGTTTTATGAATATCATCTTCTATCACTATTCAATCAGCAGAGCTAGAATGATTGGGTTTTGATAGTTGGTTTCTTTTCTAATAGACATGGAAAACAGTGTTTTACGTTTCTGCTAACTTGACAGACTGATCAAGCTGTTGGTCCCATGGCTACTGATCTTTGTTTACAAGAAGGTGCCGAAAGATACAGAAAGCTAAGAGATATTTTTGGAAACTGGAACTCTGCTGTCCTCTCCGTCTGGGTGGTAGAGGAAGGGGTGGACATCGGTCTCTTAAACCCGGGTCTGAGCACAGGAAGGGCCCCACGTACACCACCAGGAGCGGGTTCTACTAAACAGAGGGCATGAGCGTTGACTTGGTTAATAGAAAATAGGACAGAAAATCCAAACGGATAGTACTTGAAGCAATATAAGGTTCCCTCCATTCCCACATAGAACAGCTCCGGAGGAAGGAGCCCAAGGGCAAGACGAGCTCCAAGGAAATTCCTTTCCGCTCTGTGGCCCTCAGTTTCCCAGAGGGGCGGCTGGGGCTCCAGCTGCCTTCTGGAGGGACAAGAAGGAGGCGAAAACCTCAAACCACTTGCTTTTATGTTTCTTGAAGTTGGCAAAAAACCTCTTTAACGGATATTTCAGAGTGTAACCATGGTGACAGCAGGCTCCAAAAAGGCCAGGAAAGGCGCTCTTGATTCTAGGTGCTGTTGCGTCCCATGAACTACACGGTGGGACACCAAGAAGGAAAGGCAGAGTGAGTGCAGGGAGAGTGGGCGGCGGTCTCCACCCTCAGAGCGTAAGGTCCCAATATCTGTCCCGAGTGTTAGGCTCCTTGTGGATGGGGAATGGGGTGCAGGGAGTGGGGGCGGGGAGCTAGTCGGCAGATCCCAGGCACTTTTTGCCTGGAAATGCGCCCATGCAAAGTGCTGTCCTTGGAGGTAGCCCCACTCCTTCCCCACAGCCCCTGTGGGAATGGTTCACCAGGCTTTGCCCCAACCCCTTGGAGGTCCCCACTCTCGCCCTGGGATATCTTGTGAATGCAACAGGAGTATCCCCTCCCTCCCCTTCACCCGTGACCGTTTCCCTTTGAGATTAGATGTAAACCTAGGCTCAGGCCCTTGGTAAACATGTAATCTTGGCCAAGGGACTGCACATCTCCGCACCTCATTTCCCATACCCCTAAATGTTAATAATATATAACAATAACACATAATGATAATCAGGCCCAACACTAAACACGTACCGGGAACAAATGCTAACTACTTGCTCAACCACACGGGCTGTGGGAAGGCGGCACTGCCTGTGAACGAGCCTTTGGGCGATTCCAAACTTCACCCACGCTCTGATCCAATTCTGATTTTGTTAATAATGCCAGAATTTATTGAGAGCACGCAGTGCACCAGGCACTATTCTGTTTTGTGTGTTTGAATCTCACAACAGCCCTGTGAACTAACCAGGACTATCCCCATTTTACAGAGAAAGGTCAAGTCAGGTGCCAAAGCTCTCCAGGCCGGGAAATAACAGAGCTGGGCTGTGGACGCAGGCAGTCTGGCTCTGGGGCCTGCGAGCCTCACTGCCAGCGATCAGACCTCCCTAGAGCCTTCCTCCCACCCTCTCCGCTATTGAAGATCTTCATCAAAGCTTTATAAATGTAGCCAGGATCTGAACCTTTCCAAGGCCCCCCACCCCTCCTGCCCTCCCAATCCTTTATCTTCGTAACTTTATCTCTTTCAAAATCTTTTTAGCTCTTTTGCTCAAGTTAATGATCAGTTACTCAACAAGTATTTGTGTCAGGTCTCAGTCTTTCTCTTGTTCATGGTCTTGTTAGAGAGATAAGAATGTTAAGACAATTAAAAGTCACCATATGATTCAGCAAATGTACTTCGGAGTTGTACATCCAAAACAATGGAAGCATGGACTTGAACCATGTCTCATGCTCATAGCAGCATTATTCACATTAGCCGGAGAGTGGAACCACCCACGTGTCCACTGATGGGTCAGTAGATAAACAGAATGTGATGTATGCATACAATGGATTATGATTCAGCATCAAAAAGGAATGAGATGCCACAGCACGGATGAATCTAGAAGGCATTATTCTAAGTGAGATAAGCCAGACACCAAAGGAGAAATGATGTGTGGTTCCACTTAGATGATGTACCTAGAACAGCCAAATTCATAGAGACCCAGAATAGAATGGCGGTTGCTAGGGGTTGGGAGAAGGGAGAGTGGCGATTTGGTGTTTAATGGGCACAGAGTTTTCAGTCTGGGAAGATGGAGAAGTTCTGGAGACAGTTGGTGGTGATGGTTGTACAAGTATGTGAATGTATTAAAGGCACACGACTCCACCCACTAAGAAAAGGCGGTAAGTGCCGGGAGGCAGCCGAGTCGAGCACATGGCCTGGGCAGCTCTGCCTGGTCATCTATCAGGTCGCCGATGTGACCTTTGCCTATCTTATCTCCTCAGTTCTTTTTCCTTGGTGGGTCTCAAAGCCTTTCCTTCTCTTGGTCCACAGTGTGGGGGTGTGGGGAACATTAGGGGGCCGGGAGGCTGCTGGCAGAGTAGCTTGTTACCATAGGGGAAGTGGGAGTCCTGGACAGGGGCAAAGTGTAGACAGACGAGGCACAGCAGCGGAGGTGTGAAGCCTGTGTTGCGTCTCAGCCATCTGGGTGGGGGAGTGGGAGAGGGCCGTGATTAGGGATAGTTGGAAGAAAGGCAGGCAGGGACAACCACCCCCTACCCCACCCCCGCCCCAAGAGGAAACCACCCTTAAAAGGATTTTACACCACCCGAGAAAGAGCCCTCCACCCTTGCCCACGTGATAGAGAGATGACAAAAACCTAATTGGGTGACTGGCGCTGGGAGGGTTAATCAGATTAAAGCAGCCTGCCAACAAGCCCATAACCCCTAGACTTAGAAATTTCTGGGCTAACCCTCTCAGGTCTCCTCCCTTTTCAGGGGCTTTGTACTAGCAGTTTGCTGTCGCTCAATAAAGTTTGCTTTGCTGCCCACCGCTCTTGATCTGGTCTAGTTCCTCGTTCTTCCAAGTGGTGTGAGAAGAACCGCAGGCAGCAAACAAGAAATCCTGCAATAATGGGGACCAGAATGACAGGGGCAAGAAGACGTGGAGAGAAGCATAGGGATCGGAGGTTTGATACAGTTTAGTTAGCATGAAAGGCACCCACAGAGGACACCCAGATTTCGGGTCTGAGGATGGGAGTCCCACTACTGACATGTGGAATGGAGGTGGGAGTATGTGTGTTTCAGGAGAGTGATAAGCTCTGTTTTCCATTTTGGGATAGGAGGAGTTGAAGGTTCTTATATCTGAGCAGCCAGCTAACCTAACGGAAATACCAGTTTTAATTTTACACGGCAGCAACTCAGAAGGACACATGAGGAGAGCTGATTGAGATTGGGGGGAAAAAAGGAGAAAGAAAAGTGGTATTCAGAAACCTTCCAAAGAGAATATAGGACCAGATGTACAGCTTGCTTAATTTTGTGCAAGTTTGGTTTCTGATTTATGTTTATTTTTGGCCAGTAACCGACACTCAGTTTGTTTCTCTTGGTTCTTATTAGCAAAATCACTGATTGGGATCCAGAACCATTAATGTGAAACCCAAGCCAGCATTCCCAGTGCCTGCAAGGATAAAACAAGAGCCTGTAGGTCTTGGATTTTTTTTTTTTTTTTTTTTTTTTTTTTTTTTTTTT
>NW_022630995.1:5946451-6024911 GCF_010015895.1 Lontra canadensis
TTTTTTTTTTTTTTTTTTTTTTTTTTTTTTTTTGTCAGAGAGAGAGATCACAAGCAGGCAGAGTGGCAGGCAGAGGCAGAGAGAGAAGCAGGCTCCCTGCTGGGCAAGGAGCCCAATGCGGGACTCGATCCCAGAACCCTGGGATCATGACCTGAGCCAAAGGCAGAGGCTTAACTGAGCCACCCAGGCGTCCCTAGATCTTGGTTTTTAAAATGCGCTCCAAATACTGTCTCATTGCTTTTTCCGTTTCTGAGCTTGACTTCCCTTAAAAAGCACTTTCATTGGGTAGATATTTCCATTATTTAATATGTTCCGTTTTTAGATTATGTCGAGCTCCCTCTTGTACCAACTACCACTAGGGCTGCCATCTTCAGACACTACTTCTGGGGAAACCAAACTGGCCTCAGCCTGTCCAGTCTGTCCCCTCCTTCCACCAGCCCTCCCAGGCTTGTGGATTCAACCCCATCAGTCAGCAAACTCGTACCTTCCTCCTTCTGCCTGAACTCGGGACTGTCTTTCCCCACAAGCTAGCCTGCGTTCGGGTTTTTCTTCTTTTGAGATCCAGGGCAGAAAGTGAAGACAGTAAAGATCAAGGCTTGGGGACACGCACGTTTGGGGCACTGTCTCATTGCTTATCAGTTTGTGTGACGACAAAAACCCAGAGACAACCTTGTGTTTGTGTGCTGTGTGGCAGTAGACCGGGTGCTTTTACGTTCATTATCTTATTATCACCGCTGGGCCCCAATGTCTTCATCTGTGAAATGGGGATAAACATCTACTCATCTTTCATACTTCACACACGTGTGAAGACTGTGTCTGATAAGAAGACATGAGAGCCTGTAGGAAAGGACCAAATCCCATTTTAAAGAACACATATAGTATTAAACTTGTAGCTCACGTTTCTCAGGCTCCTCAGCTGCTACTCTCCTATTTTTCTTTTCTTCAAAGGAAACTGCCAGCTCTGATTCCAATGCTCTTTTACATGAATAATATTAGTTATAATAAAACTCCATTTATCAAACACTTACTAGAGCAGATAATAATTATGTTAAGAATCCCATTTAATTCTCAGCCTTGAGGCGCCTGGGTGGCTCAGTCTCTAAGGGACTGCCTTCGGCTCAGGTCATGATCCCAGGGTCTTGGGATGGAGCCAGGCATCTGGCTTCCTGCTCAGCGGGAAGCCTGCTTCTCCCTCTCCCGCTCCCCCTGCTTATGTTCCCTCTCTCACTGTGTCCCTCTCTGCCAAACAAATAAATAAAATCCTTAATCTTAAAAACAAATCTTAAAATCTTAAAAACAAACAAATAATATAAATATATAAATAAAAATAAATAAATACATAAATAAATAAAATCTTTTTTAAAAAGCTGAAAGCTCAGTACCAATATGCCCATTTTACAGGTGAGGACATAGAGGCTCAGAGAGGTTAAAAGAGCCAGCGTTAATTCCCACACTGATGAAGTGGCAGAGACAAGGTTATAAACCATATTCCATGTGAATCTGGGGCCTCTGCCCTGAACCACTACAACTGACTGACTCACTAGCTCTCTGCTTTTCAAAGCAACTTCTTCCTTCCCTCTTCCCCCCTCCCTCCTCCATCCCTTTTCTGAAAGCATCTTTAGCCTCAGGCCTTGCAAGTGTCTATTTTGGAAACCACAAGTAAATCAAAGAAATCTTTGATTTCTTCAGATGCTCCCCACAAGCTTGGGGCAAGTCCTGAGTGCGGGTGAGGAGGTGGGGGCCATGGGAGGTAAGGGGTTAACTGGCTGAAGAAAAGCACATTTGACTCTTTGCTGCACCTCCTGGTCCTTCCCTAGATTAAGAGCGGACAGATGGACAGATGCACAGAACCAGCTCTAAGGAGATGCTCCCCCCGCTGCTTTCAGCCTCCCAATCCCCGAACTCCTCCCTTTTGACAGTGATGTTTTCCACCCTGAATTTGTATGGCTTGGGGGCCAGCCAGAGGAGGGAGGGACTGGGGGCCCAGCCGGAAAGGGGGCTGGGGAGAGGAGGAAGATTAAGGAAAGCAGCTGGAACTCATCTCCTGGGGACGGGCCAGGAAGGAGGCCCAGGCCCTGGGAAATCTGCTCGCCTCCTGTGATGCAACCCCCTCCCCCCCAGCTTCCTTTTCAGTCTGTTTGAGCCAAGGGCTTCAACCATTTGTGACAGCCCCTCCCAACAGGCACGACAGACATCCCAGCAGACAGAGACCCCCGCTGGGAGAGAAGACATGCTTTCGAGCTGCAAGGAGCCCATTGCCAAAACTTAGAGGTGTCCTTCCAAATGCCAGCATCGCAAATCAGAAAAAAAAAAAAAAAAAATCTCTGGGTGTGCATGACTCTTTCTGGCCAGCAAATATGTGGATATTTAGTGACAAGGGACAATAAAGGTACTGAACTGGATAGGAGAAGAATTTCAATAACGGTACTGAACTGGATAGGAGAAGAATTTCAAAACTTCAGAATTTCTGTAAACACGAGCTTCAGAGGAGCTCAGGGGAGGCCAGGAGACCATGTGTAAGGAAAGGAACCAGGAAATGAATTTAACTGAATGAATGTGGGGAGAGTAAGGGTATCCTCAAAGGAAGGTCTTAAAGTCATTCCAGACTTGTATTAAATTTAGAGAAAATTAGGTCATTCTGGAATCATCCTTGGAATGCACATGAGGTAAGGAGAAACTTTTAGAAAACAGATCCTATCGTGTCACAACCATCCGGAGCTCCTATTAGAATAAAAATAAATCCTTCCTGCTATGGCCTGCAGACCTCATGACAGACCCCTGCTGATGTGTTCCACCCCACCCCATCCCAGGAGCTGTAACCTTGCTAGCCTTCTTGGGTCCTGAGAGCTCCAAACTCAAGACCTTTGCATCTGCTACTTCCTTTGGCTAGAAAAATGTTGGCCTCGGCTTATGATAGCGCTTTTGAAATTACAGGTCATGGCCAATCAGTGGGTAATGAAATTAGTATAGTGGGTCATAACCAGTTTTTTAAAAAATGAATTTAAATATAATAAAAATATCAGAATATACCATAAAATAAGGATGGGTATTATTTTTACGAAATACATATGTGTGCCTGTGTGTCCTGGATTATGATGTAAAATAAAATTCTTACTAATGAGTCTCAGTTCATAAGCTTTGATAGTCACTGACTTAAGAGTTGGTGTTTGATAATTTAGACTCCTTTTTATGTATTTTTTCAAAAGATTTTATTTATTTATTTGACAGAGATCACAAGTAGGCAGAGAGGCAGGCAGAGAGTGAAAAGGAAGCAGGCTCCCCGCTGAGCAGAGAGACCCGAGCCAAAGGCAGAAGCTTACGCCACTGAGCCACCCAGGGGCCCCTAGACTACCCCCCCCAACCAGGAGCTCTGTTGATTTACTTTCTGATTTCTCTATAGAGGCATTATTATGAATGTTCGATAGAAATGAAGAAATGAATTCAGTCCCGTCTCAAAGATCTTTAACAAGGTTTAAGAGGTTTTCATCTATCGTACTTGAAAAATAGTTAGTGTCTTATGTCTCCATGTTGTATGGCCTTGTGGCACTCATAGGAGAATGGCTGCGTGTGGGATCCATGATTAAAAGTTCTGTGCCAGGGGCACCTGGTGGCTCAGTGGGTTAAGCCTCTGCCTTCAGCTTATGTCATGATCTCAGGGTCCTGGGATCGAGCGCCGCATCGGGCTCCCTGCTCATTGGGAAGCCTGCTTCTCCCTCTCCCTCAGCCTGCTGCTCCCTCTACTTGTCTCTCTGTGTCAAATAAATAAAATCTTAAAAAAACACACAAAAGTTTGGAGGCAGATACCACTCTTCAGCCAACCCAGCAACCTTTCCCAAACTCCTGTTCGCTTGTCGTGTTTTCTACAAAGACAGATGAAAGTAAATATCCCACTTTCTAGACTCCCTTGCAGCTAGAACGGCCATGCGACATGTATCTGGTCAAAGATATAAGTGGAAGTCTGTTCAAATGTTGCTGAAAAAATTTTAACTTTTCTAAGAAGACGCTCTGGTTGGCATTGCCTCCATCTCTTCTTTCCTTCCTCCCCTGAACGAAGATGTGGTGCCTGTAACTGTTTTGGGTCAGCAGCTGCCATCTTTTTTTGTTTTTTGTTTTTTTTTAAATAAGTTTTTAAATTTATTTTTGAGAGCGAGAGAGCATGCACAAGCAGGGGAAGGGGCAGAGGGAGAAGCAGACTCCCTGCTGAGCAGGGAGCTTGATGCAGGACTCGATCCCAGGACCTTGAGATCATGACCTGAGCTGAAGGCAGATGCTTAACTGACTGAGCCACCCAGGTGCCCTTGTAGCTGCCATCTTTTGATGATGAACGAATGTTCTAGAAAGTTACAGAGATGCTGGCTTTCACTGGGAATTCTGCAAGCTCTGCTTGTGTCATATTTGCTGATGTCCCAATGGCTAAAGCCAAGCTCAGAGTTAATGGCAGTGGACTACACAAGGGCGTGGATACCAGAAAATGTGATTTCTTGGAACTACTAATATAACAATCTGCCACTTCCTTCCTCAAATACTTTATTTTCATCTGTTGAAAATTGTTGTATTATATTCATTTTATTAAAATAAGACACTTGACTGTCATCTCCAAAAAATTATTGTAATAAATATACAAATCTATGATATCTATGTGAATGGTACTTTTTTAGATGTAGTGTTGTGGTGCAGTGCACAATCTGCACAACCACACAAGTTACCCTTATAGCTCTTATTAGCCCACTTTGTGTGTGAGGGTTAGTTTCAAGCTTTGTGTGTCTTTGGTACTTCACATCTAATATGATGCCTGACATTTTATAAACATACGTCTTCTGTCAGTTTCTCCCAATTCCATTTGCCTACCACAGGGTTGCCAGAGTTAACTTTTAAAGCAAAATAACAATAGCAACAAATATATTTTGAACCCTTCTAACGTTCCAGGCACTGTGCTAAGTAGCTCATTTAATCCTCACAATAACCTTAGGAAGCAAGTATCTTTATTATTCCCATTTTATAGGTGTGAAAATTGAGATCTGGACATAGGTAGCCTGCCGCAAATCACGCAGCCAGCACAAGGCAGAACAGAGCCAGAACTCGGGTCTGTTAGCCTGAAGCACATGTCGGGCATCCCAAGTAGCATTTCTCACACTGAGATCTCTGGATCTCAGTGTCACACTGGGACACACAGAGACACACTGGACCACCTGCATCAAAATTATGCAAGGTACCGTTCAAATGCAGAGTCCCGAGCCATACCCTAGACTTACTGAAGCTTGGACTTCTTCGCATGGTCTCCGAGGTTCCTCATAATTTGGCCTTTGCCCCCATCCAAGTTCATCTTGGCTGGGCCTCTCCACGGCCCCCGTCCCCCCATGCAGGAATGCACACACTGCGGATTTACACAGAGGTGTTTGCCGTACTTGGAATGGGCTGGCCCCTTACCTTGAACTCCCACGATTCCTTCTTGGAATAACTCCACTTCCGCTTCTTCCCACTTGCCCAGTCTGGTGAAACTCCTTGTATCCTTCACGTTCTGGTTTAAAAGGCGGCTTCCCTGAGAAAACTTTCCTGTTGCCCTTTGACAGACCGGATGCTTTGGAGCTTTCCCTGGGACTTCATAGATAGTTCTACTCCACGCTTACCAGCAAGTCTGTTTACTTTCCTCTTCTCACACATCATTTGCTGCATCCTCCGTGGGGCATTTAGTAAGTCTTCTTGTCGTGTCTTCTTTTTTAGGTATAATTGACATATAACATTAGTTTCAGGTGTATGACATAATGATTCAGTATTGTATGTATTGCAAAATGATCACAGTAAGTCTAGCTAACACCCATAGCCGTAAGTTATAAAATTTTTTTCTTTTAAGGACTTCTAAGATCATCTCTCTTAGCAACTTTCAAATATACAACACAGTATTTTTAAAAAATTTGTATTTATTTATTTATTTATTTATTTGACATACACAGAGAGAGAGAGAGCGAGAGCGAGAGCGAGCTGTGAGCATACAAGCAGGGGGAGAAGCCCAATGTGGGGCTCGATCCCACAACCATGGGATCGTGACCTGAGCTGAGGGCAGATGCTTAACCAACTGGGCTATGCAGGCGCCCCTCAAATATGCAACACAGTATTATTAACGATAGTGATCATGCTGTACATTTACATTCCGATGATTCACTTATTATATAACTGGAAGTTTGTACCTCAGTAAGTCTCAATAAATGTTTTTCAATACAAATGCTTTAAAACAATATTTCTAATGTAAAAATCATAATTTAGTAATAAAGTAGGTTATATATCTCACGTTATACTAAAAAAGAACCCATGAACAGCCACAAAGCAAGACAATTGTTAAAAAGCAGAAAATGGGGGGTGCCTGGGTAGCTCAGTGGGTTAAGCCTCTGCCTTCAGCTCAGGTCATGATTCCAGGGTCCTGGAATCGAGCCCCACATCAGGCTCTCTGCTCAGCGGGGAGCCTGCTTCCCCCCCCATCCCGTCTGCCTCTCTGCCTACTTGCCATCTCTGTCAAATAAATAAAATTAAAAAAAAAAAAAGGCAGAAAATGGGAAGAGGTAAGAGATGGTTTTCTCAACTTATAAAGGGAAATTCAGAATATTTTATTCTAAATGTTAGTATTTAGAGCAAACATAGAATCAAGAATATTTACTTGTTTTTATGCTATTTTATTATAGAAAAGTGAAATCTATGCAAAAGTACAAAAACCAGCACTGATCACCTGAGGACCTATTGCCCAGCTCCACTAGTTACCAACATTCTGCTGTTCCTTCAAATGATGCCAATTCTGAAACACTTGTATTAATTCAAAAAGAGAGCCAAAAAAGACAATTAGCTTAATTTAAAAATACTCTTGTGTGCACTGTGGCAAAACCAGTCATGCTTTAGAAAAAATGACATTAACAGCCACCATCTGGTCATCAGCGAACACCTAGTGGCAGGAATCCACAGTCTTCCACTCCTGGTGTTACTAGGGAGATGGGAGGAGGGGGACTCAGACTGCCCTAAGCCCCAGGGTGGGGCTGACAGCTCAGGGGCAGAGGGGAATCAAACACGCCGCCTTTGCTACTCAAACTTACCAGTAGCTGGTTGAAAGCTAGATAAGAAGAATTGCACCAGAAGTTTCTTTGATGGAAAATAGATAAAGGTTTTGACTGGAGCCCCCAAATTCATGATGTACCTGTATTTAGACTTTAGATGGTATCTTTGAGAAACAGTCCCTATTTTGTGAGTGTATCTCAGGGATCAATTTGTTTAAGGTAAACATTTAGTTTATTCCATGATTTTTGTGATTTTATTGACATTTATCAATTTTTTAGAAAAAGTATTCTGGGGGTGCCTGGGTGGCTCGGTCAATTGAGCATCTGATTCTTTTTTTTTTTTTTTTTTTTTTTCACACGCCGAGAAGACTTTATTAACAAGCATCTGATTCTTAATCTGAGCTCAGATCTTGATCTCAGGGTCATGAGTTCAAGCCCTGTGTCGGGCTCCATCCTGGGTGTGAAACCTCCTTAAAAATAAGTCAGTCAGTCAGTCAGTCAATAAGTATTCTGGAAGCCTCAGCAAACGGAAGTAGTCTGGGCTGTTCTTGGTCACTGAAACACTAGCGGAGGTGAGGACTCAGAAAAAGTTGAGGTCTTCAATGTTGTCCCAGGTTTTCTCCACGAATGGCTCCTGTCTATAGCATATGGACATAGTGCCAAGGTTACAACTGGGTCCAAGAGTGGCCAAAGAGGAAAAAAGATGAAGAAACATTGGTGGCAGGTATTTGGTTGGAGAGGCAGCAGGAGGGAAAAACAGGAGAGATGGGGCAGATGTACTGAAGACCGGACGTGTGAGAGAAGGGAGGTGTATTGTGCTCTTGGGGCCCACAAAAGGAAATCTGAACTTAGCTTTTATTTAATCCAAATGTCTTCACCTTAGAAAGGAGAAACCAAGGCACAAAAGTCAGAATCCTAGTAACTAAATCTGTAAAATCTTGGGGCACCTGGGTGGCTCAGTGGGTTAAGCCGCTGCCTTCGGCTCAGGTCATGATCTCGGAGTCCTGGGATCGAGCCCCGCATCGGGCTCTCTGCTCAGCAGGGA
Source organism: Lontra canadensis (assembly GCF_010015895.1). Classification (NCBI taxonomy): domain Eukaryota; kingdom Metazoa; phylum Chordata; class Mammalia; order Carnivora; family Mustelidae; genus Lontra; species Lontra canadensis. The sequence goes on from NW_022630995.1 coordinate 5,954,534, forward strand.
GCCTGCTTCCTCCTCTCTCTCTGCCTGCCTCTCTGCCTGCTTGTGATCTCTCTGTCAAATAAATAAATAAAATCTTTAAAAAAAAATAAATAAATCTGTAAGATCTTGAAAGCAAATCCCAGGATGCCTGCCCTAGAGACTTCGTGAGGGAGGGATGCTCACCACAGAACAGACATATGGACAAGGGCATTCCTGTCCTAACAGAAAGGGAAAACCCGGAGGCACCCATCTCTCCCTACACTCCACAGTGAGGGCTGTCCCCAGAGAGGGCTGTCCCTACATCTGGGCTGTCCAGCTTCACAGTAAAGGGGAACTATGAAAAACTTCAGGGTTTCCTACCAAGCATGCACTGACCAGAGACGGGGAAGCAGCCCCTTGCCAAAGCGAGGAATCAGAATTGCTGACTAGGTCCACCCTCCCTCCCTAGGAACCCCGGGGTGGGGGTGTGGGGGTAGGTGGTGTCCTGGAGAAAGGGTGGCCTTTGTGAAAAGTGCAGGTTCAGCTGGATGCTTGGGATGCCTGCTTCCAACGGCCCCAAGTTCTGCTCAGGAGGCGGAAGGGTGCACAATGAAAGGGGTGTGAGTTCTTGTGAGGCCAGACTTGGAAGGCTTGTTGACCATGGCAGTGATAGGCGGTAGGATGGAGAAAGACAACTAGGGTCTGGGAGAGTAGCCAGTAGAGAAGGCCTCCAGGGCGGCTGGTTAATGAGCTCATTCATCCAGGAAGGTTAAATGACGGGCAACTGTGTTGCCCCAGAAGCAGTTCTCACCGCTGAAGGTTAGGGACCTAAACCATATGCAGTAACGACGGTTTCCTCTGCGGTGAGTCACGGCGCAGTGTGTGGAGAGGGTGTGGACAGACTGAGAGAGGATGCTTTTTCTTTCCTAGTAGCAAGTGAGGGGAGCACGAGCAATGACAATAATTCGGAAATACAGAGCCCAGAAATCTAAAAATAATGTGATTTTTGTTACAGATATAATTATTAATGACATTTCAAAACTGTTTTTCACTTGTACCGCCTAGTTAATTTGATTGGCTTTAAGCTGTGCGGGGCTCTCTGTAATGAGTCAACAACACGTTAGGCTTTTGCAGTCTGACGCCTTTATGTGACAAGCTGCATCCATGTTTATGCATAAAGACAAGCTACGTGGAAGTGTGGATGTGGTGTGGAATTCCAAGAGTCTAGTAAAGCGCAAACACGGGTAAAACTACCTGTTTGGGATGAATGATGCTGTTTGCCAGCTGCCTGTGAAAGCATTTCGATTCCAACTCAGAAAGGAGGGAAGGAAGGGATGGAGGGAGGAAACATCTTTGGGGCTCATTTAGTAATGCGTTCCTGCCTCCCGCGTCCTCGGCATCTTTCTTCTTTACAACTCTGTTCTCCCTACAGCCTCTTCCAGCGGCTTCGGCTTACAGATGCGCGACGAGGCGTGAAGAAGGTCCAGTATCCAAATTCGCACCCAGTGAGAACCTGCTTCTCAAGGAGTCTTCTCTTTAGGCCTCACTACCTCCCGCACAGGCTGAATTCCCACACCCCGCACCCCACCCCCACGCACTCCCCCATCCTCCAATCGGAGGCCACTCCCCCTCCCATCCCTGAGTGTTTGTAGGCACGAAGCCAACATCAGGGGTGGCAGAGGAGCCCCAGGGCCGTTTGGTTCGGCTTCGTGTACATCGAGGGCGTCACACGGGCCTTTGGCGTCCTCTCCCCATGAGCTTACACAAGCAGTAACACCAGCACATGCATGTCCTAAAGGATCTTTAAAGTAGACCACAATTAAACATTTTTTGGAACTGTTTCTGACATGTCTTCTTTTAAAAAATATTTTCGGGGCGGCTGGGCGGCTCAGCTGGTTAGGTGACCGCTCTCAGCTCAGGTCATGATCCTGGGGTCCCTGGATCCTGGACAAAGTCCCCACATCAGGGTCCCCCTGCTCTGCAGGGAGCCTGCTTCTCCCTCTGCCTGCCACTCTCCCTGCTTTATGCTCGCTCGCTCGGTCAAATAAATAAATAAAAATCATATATCATATATGTATATCCCCCCCCCCCGCCCCCATGCTTCACAACGGAGAGGCGTCTTCCAGCTTCGAGCCCGAGGCGAGCTTAGCAAAGGCGCGTCCGAGCGGTCTTCCCTTCACAGGGCGGCCGGGAGGAGCAGAGGGCACGAGGTCTCCGTCGCCGCGACGCCGGGGAGGAGGGCCGAATCCGCCCCGCAGGGCCCCGCGCGCTGCCCTCTGTCGCGCGACCCCACGGCTGTCGCGTCCGCGGGGACAGGGGTGCGGACGGCGCGCGGTGGGGCTGGGACACGCCCCGGGGCGCGGTGTGGGTTTGCTCGCTCACTCGGGCCCCGCACACGCGCCGCCGCCGGGCCCTCCCGGTTACAGGGAACCTAACCCCCAGGAGCGTCTGCCCCTGCGGGTGCGCCGGCCAGGCGGGAGCTGCTGAGTGCGGGACTCTCCGCCCTGGAGGTGCGGGGAAGGCGCCCCGTGCGGGCCTCGGACGACGGACCCGCACCGGACACGCACCGACGGGCGGAGCCAGGCCTGAAGCTTCGCCGGTGGCCTCCCCGCCTCGGGAGTCCGGAAAACAGGGCGGAGGCGAGAGCCCACGCAGGGCTGCGGAGGGCTCCTGCGGGGAGACCGAGGCCGCGGGGTGGACGGCGCGGGATGGCCTGACCAGGCGCTTGGAGCCGGCCGCCGGCTGCGCGTGTCCCTCCCGGCATGGCCCCTCCGCGGCCCCCAAGGACAGTCGTCGGGGCCTGCGATGGCGGCCAGGCCCGAAGGTCAGGAACTTGTCCCCACCCCCGCCCCCCCCCGCCGCCCAGCTGCCGACTGTGCTCGGGGGACCCCGCAGGCCTGGGGGGTTGACAGGACGGTGGGTGCCCGTGCTGCCCTTCTAGACGCTCCGCGGAGCCTGGGCCCGGCGCGGGGTGCGTTCGGCCGACGTCGTTCCGACCGTCTAACGCTCGCTGTTGGGGACGCACCTGCCGGCGGGCGGGAACCCCAGGCGCCTGTCGCGTCAGCGGCTCCTTCGCGCCAGCCGGAGCCGCTCGTGGCGAATTCACTAGAGCGCCGGCGCGGGGCTTGTGGGCGCGCGGTACGTACGTGCGTGCGTGCGTGGTTTACGCGAGTGTGCGCAGGCGTGTGAGGGTGCGTGTGTGCGCGCGCGCTTCGCTCCACAGACGGGCGAGCGGAGGCCGCGGAGACGGGGGAGCGCGCGGGCGGGCGGGCGTGGGTGACCTGCGCCTGCGTCCGGGGCGCGGCCCTCGGGCCTCAGAACGGGCGTCTCCGTCGGTCCTGCCGCAGAGTCGCTCCGAAACGGGAAACTGACTCGAGTAGGAGCTTGGAGAATGATGACAAGACGCGGGAGGACTTTTTGGGGGTGCGGGGTTGGTGTGTTGGTGTGTTTGTTTTCCGCCCCTGTGCTCCTCCGGCGGCGGGCAGTGCGGCTCCCGAGCGGTCTTTTTTTTTTTTAATTTATTTTCAGCGTAACAGTATTCATTGTTTTTGCACCACCCCCAGTGCTCCATGACCTCCGTGCCCTCTACAATACCCACCACCTGGTTCCCCCAACCTCCCACCCGCCGCCCCTTCAAAACCCTCAGGTTGTTTTTCAGAGTCCATAGTCTCTCATGGTTCACCTCCCCTTCCAATTTCCCTCAACTCCCTTCTCCTCTCCATCTACCCATGTCCCCCATGCTATTTGTTATGCTCCACAAATAAGTGAAACCATATGATAATTGACTCTTTCTGCTTGACTTATTTCACTCAGCATCATCTCTTCCAGTCCCGTCCATGTTGCTACAGAAGTTGGGGATTCATCCTTTCTGATGGAGGCATCATACTCCATAGTGTATGTGGACCACATCTTCCTCATCCATTCGTCCGGTGAAGGGCATCTTGGCTCTTTCCCCAGTTTGGCTCATGCTTTGCGCCCACGGCGGGTCATCAGGGGCCGAGCGATGTCCCGACGGAATCCCGAGGCACAAGCACTGCTGCTCAGAGCGCAGACAGACAGTGAGGGAACAACGAGGGGAAAACCAAATTCTAGTAACTTTGTGCAGAATTGCGTTGTGACAGAGTGAACAGGTGAGGCCATATTCATTGCATAAATGTGAGCAGAATGAAGTTCATTTTTTTAAAATCAGTTGATGAACACGCAGTGTATTATTAGTTTCAGAGGTGGAGGTCAGCGGTTCCTGAGCTGCGTGGAACAGCCGGTGCTCACTGTGTCACCGGCTGTCCCTGACGCCCATCGGCCTGTCACGCCACCCCCCCACCCATTTCCCCTCCAGCAACCCTCAGCTTGTTTCCTAGAGTCTCTTATGGTTTGTCTCCACCTCTGATTCCGTCTTTTTAATTTTTCTCTCCCTTTCCGTACGTTCATCTGTTCTGTTTCTTAAATTCCACAAGTGAAATCATGTGTAATTGTCTTTCTCTGACTTTTTTCACTTAGCATAATACCCTCTAGTTCTGTCCATGTTGTTGCAAATGGTGAGATTTCATTGTTTTGCTGGCTGAGTAACGGTCCATTGCATGTACACACCGCATCTTTATCCATTCATCTGTCCATGGACATCAGGGCTCTCTCTGTAGTTTGGCTATTGTGGACATTGTTGCTATAAATATTGTGCCTGTGCTCCTTCTAATCACTATGTTTGTATCCTTTGGACAAATACGTAGTAGTGCAGTTGCTGGGTTGTAGGGCAGCTCTATTTTTAACTTTGAGGAACAGGGAATGAAGTTTTTGCCACTGAGTTATCTACATTTTCCCATCTAGATCATATCTCTTAGATACAAACGACTTTCTTCCCTTGTCTAGATCTGCAGCTGGGAAAAGAACGGACACTCATTCACACTAAGGTGTAAATGACTGATAACATTTGTATCTCCAGGCATTTAAAGAGACTACCGTGCCAGATAGGCGGGTGAATAGAGTTGAGAGCTCAAAAAAAGAGTAGTGAAATGTTGGTAGAATCTAGGTACTGAGTATATGTGTTTTCATGGTAAATTTTTTTAAATTTTTGTTGTATGCTTGTAAATTGTCAAGGTCTTATTTCTTATTTTCTTATATGATAAAGGGGGGAGGAAGGAGTATAGGTTAAAAAAAAAAAGTCTTTGTTCTTAAACAGCTTTCAGTCAGAAGAGGAGGTCAAGCACATGCACAAATAACTAGGTTCTAAATCTGGGGTAGGGATTTGATACAAGCCTGTTTTTCCTCTCTCTGTTCTTTTCCTTCTCCCAACCTAGGGCAAGGGTAGGGAAACTGGAGAAACTGGAAGGAAGGTGCAACTCTTTCTGGCGTTTATGCCTAGAAGTCCAGACTCTTAGGAAAAGGAAATGCCCTGGAACAAACAGTCCTTCTCAGAAGAGCAGAGGCGGGGTGCTGACTCTTCTCCCTCAGATTAGGAAGAGGTCTGGAAATGGGGGCTCTTCTGGCCTGCTGGCGTGTGTTAGGAAGTAGTAAGTGCTCAGATTAGCAATGGCTGTGTGTGGTTTAGGAGACGATAACCCCCTCTCCTAAGTTATTGACCAAACTAGGACCATTTTTTTTTTTTTTTAAATAATGAAAGGGAACGCTATTGACCATTACCCTTGGGCAATAAACATGAAGCGGGACTGTCCCAGGTAAACTGGGAACAGAGGCTGCCTCAGAAAAGACTGGAATGCCCTGAACCGGGCTCAGAGTATTAAGCCACTGGGCCTGAAGGGGCCGACAAATAGGAGTGATAGACGGGTGTCCTGGTGGTAACCCAGGTGACAACGGATGGTGCCCTTCCCCTGCCCCCAGACTGTAGCACTGCCCCAGCCCCGTGGAGATGTGGCACAGCTCAGGCTGATGCTGGGGGGGTGGGGGAGGGGTGGGCCTGCAAGCTGTCGAGATAAAGTGAGTATCACTTCTCTATTCCCTAAACCTGGAAAGGGAAAAGGGGAGAAGGGACAACTAGAATTTTTAGTCTTTGTAACTTTAGCCATTCCTGCGGGTGTAGAGTGATAACTTACGGTGTTTTTGGCATTTCCTTGATGATGAATGATGGTGAGCTTTGTTGAAAAACTCTTTCCCTTATTTAACTGTTTTGGTGACTTTTTTTTTTTTCCAATGACCATATAAGTGCCCCTATTCTGTTCTGCAGATCTATTGTTGACCCCTAAACCAGGACCTCACTTTCTTGATTAATCTAGTTTTATAGTAAAATTTGAAGTCAGTAAATAATGTAAGTATTCTAAATTTGTTATTTTCCAAAATACTTCAGTTACCCTGGGTTCTTTGAATTTCTGTATTAGAGTTTGTCAATGAAAAAAGTCTCCTTAGATTATGATCAGGTTACAAGGGATCTGTGATTCATTTGGGGAGAATTAACATCTTTCCATATATATAAACTTACTGAATTCTTCTCTCAGCAATGTTTTTTAGTTGTAAGGATAGAGTTCTTGTATGTCTTTGGCTAAATTTATTCTTAAATATTTTGTTTTTTTATATAATTATAAATTGTAAGCTATGTTTCTAGTTTAATTTTCTTTTAAAAATTGAGATATATGGGGCACCTGGGTGGCTCAGTGGGTTAAAACCTCCGCCTTTGGCTCGGGTCATGATCCCAGGGTCCTGGGATGGAGCCCCGCATCGGCTTTCTGCTCAGTGGGGGTCCTTCTTCCTCCTCTCTCTCTGCCTGCCTCTCTGCCTACTTGTGATCTCTGTCTGTCAAATAAATAAATCAAATCTTTAAAAAAAATAAAATTGAGATATAATTGACATGTGACATTGTATAAGTTTAAGGTGTACAACATGTTGATTTGATATATTGATATATTGCAATATGATTGCCATTGTAGCCTCAGCTAATGCTTCTAATCACATCACATAATTGTCACTTGTTATTTTGTGGTGGGAATCCTTAAGATCTAGTTTCTTAGCAAGTTCTTTTATAATACAGTATTACAGTCTGTAATTGCTATACTGTCCATTAGAGCTCCAGGACTTATCTTCTAGGTCGAGCTCAATTTTCAATTGTTTGCTGCTTGTATATAAGAACCTTATTATTTTTGTCTGTTACCATGCATCATGAAACCCTGTTAAATTCACTTATTATTCTTTTTTTTTTTTTAAGATTACTTATTTATTTATTTATTTGACAGACAGAGATGACAAGTAGGCAGAGAAGCAGGCAGAGAGAGAGGAGAAAGCAGGCTCCCTACTGAGCAGAGAGTCCGACGTGGGGCTCGATCCCAGGACCCTGGGATCATGACCCGAGCCGAAGGTGGAGGCTTTAACCCACTGAGCCACCCAGGCGCCCTGAATTCATTTATTATTCTAACAGTTGTAGTTTGCTTAGGATTTTTTTTTTTTTTGTAAACAATTTTGTCATATGCAACTAGAGATCATTTTTACTTCTTCCTTTGCAAACTTGTGCCTTTTATCTCTTCTTTCTGTTTTATAGCAAAGGTTAGGACCTCCCATAGAATCTGAAATAGAAGTCTTTATAGTGGAAATCCTTGCCTTGATCCCAGTTTTAGAAGGGAACATTCAATATTTCATCATTAAGTATGATGTTAATTGTTGGTATTTGGGTTAATTGTATTTTTCAAGCAAGTGTCTGTTTTGCTTATATTATTCAATTTTTTGGCATAAAATTTATAATACTCTCTTGCTATCCTTTTAATATTTATACGATCTGTAAATCCTTCCTGATATAGGAAAATTGTGTTCCCTCTTCTTTCTGGATTTGATTACCTAGGGATTTATCAATTTTGTTACCTTTCATTTTGTTAATTTATTCAATTGCTTTTTTATTTTGTTGATTTCCACTTTTGCCCTTATTGTTTCCTGACTTCTCCTTACTTTTGGTATACATTGCTCATTCTTTAGCTTTTTATTTTTTAAAGATTTTATTTATTTGTCAGAGAACACAAGCAGGGGGAGTGGCAGGTGGAGGCAGAGGGAGAAGCAGGCTCCTGAGCAATGAGCCCGGTGTGGGGTTCCATCCCAGGACCCTGGGATCATGACCTGAGCGGAAGGCAGACACTTAACCCTGAGCCACCCAGGCATCCCTCTTTAGCTTTTTAAAGTGAAAACCTAAGTATTGATTTTGGAACATTCTTTTTTAAGTGTTTAAAGCTATAAATTTCCTTCTATTCACTTTTTTCAGTAATCACATATTTTTTGATATGTTTCATTATCAGTTTAGAATGTTTTCCAATTTTACTTATGATTTGTATTTTGATCCAGGTAGGTTATAGAAAAGTGTTGTTTAATTTGGCATTTTCCTAAGTGTCTTACTATTATTAATTTCTAGCTTAATTCCATAGTCAAAGAATATAATCTGCATAGCTTTAATCCTCTTTATTGAGATTTATTTTATGGCCATGCATAGAGTTTATGGTGTGCATATTATACATAACAAAAATAATTGTATTCTCTATTGTTGGCTGTAATATTCTTAAATATCATTAGGTGAAGGTGATTGATAGTGTTCAAATTACGTTCCCACTGAGATTTTTTTTTGTCTAGTTTTTATTGATGTTACAATTGTGGATTTGTATTCTGTCTTCAATTCGTCCATTTTTGCTTTGTGTATTTTGAAGTTCTTTTAATAAACACATAGGTATTTATGATTGTTATATCTTTTCTGAAGAATTGACACTTCTATCATTATGTCACCCTTTATCTGTGGTAATACTTTTAATTTCAAAGTCTGTTTCCTCTGATATTAATATTAGCCCCTCCAGTTTTATGACTAGTGTTTGCTTGGTTTATCTCCTCTCATGTATTGACTTTCAATCTGTCGGTTTCTTTATACATTTAAATGTGTCTTGCAGAAAACTTACACTTGGATCTTGATTTACATGATTTTTTTTATAGTTTCCACTTTTAAATTGGAGTGTTTAAGCCATTAAAATATAATTATTCATAAATTTGAATTACAGGATGACAGTATTGTTCTCTCTTTGCTTCTGTTTTTTGTTTCTTTTTTCTTTCCTGCCTTATTCTGGATTGAGTATTTTTTAAAATTCTGTTTTTATTTATGAATTGGCTATGTAAGTATAGTTTTTTGCATTTTTTTTAAGAGAAAGCATGTTGGGGGAGGGGCTAAGGGAGAGGGAGAGAGAGAATCCCAAGCAGGCTTCATGCCCAACCCCATGCAGGGTTCTTTCTCCGGACCCTGAGATCATGTCCTAAGCAGAAACCAAGAGTTGGACCCTGACCTGACTGAGCCACCCAGGTGCCTAGCTTTTTGCATTTTTAACTCGATAGTTTAAAGATTACAATTACAGGTCTTAATGCTTTGTAATTTATTAAAAGCTTTATTTTTTTCCCTGTTCTTCAAATTGGATAATATCTGTTGATCTATTTTCTCAAGTTCACTGATGCTTTCCTTCATCACTTCTATTTTGCTTGTAAATCGGTATGTTTTTCGTTTCAGATATTGTATATTTTGGTTTTATAATTTCAGTTGTTTCTTTTTTTATAGTTTTTATTTATCTTCAGATTTCCTATCTCTTTGTTTACTATGAGACTTGAGTAATGAACATTTTCCTTTATCTCACCACGCAGAGTTATAGTAGCTGGTTTGAAATAGTTCATGCTAATTCTAGCCTGTGGATCATCACAGGGTTGCTTTTTGCTGATTATCTTTTTTCTTGAGATTGGATCACAAATTGCTGCTTGTTCCTACATCAAGTAATTTTGGATTTTAACTTGGATGATGTGAATGGTATATCCTGGAAACTGTTTCTGTTACATATTTCTCCAAAGAGTAGCTATTTTTGTTTTGACAGACAATGTGGTTGGAATAAAATTTCAAGCTCCATTTCTGGACAACTCAAACCTCAGTTCAATTTTTGTATCTTTATTTTATTCATTTATTTTTAATGGAAGCCGTGAGTATTTTTAATGCATGAAAGCATTGACAGTTCAGCTCAGTTGTTCAAATAAGATAGGCTACTAGGCTAATCATTTGAAGGCAAACAAAAGTAGATCCTTAATCTCAAATCAAATGTTGTCAATCTACATTGTAGCAATGATCCATGAATAATAATGTAAATTAAATTAACTCAAAACATTTATGTTATGCATTTTAAAAAGGGAGGTACACTGACATTATGTCAGGTTCCAAGGTTAATTTCTTAGGTTAGTGATATAGCAATTCAAGAAAGCATACCCATTTGTTTCTTGTCGATTTCTAATGTTTAAATGATATCAAAATTAAACAGATCTCTATATCAAGACATCAAATGATTTACTTAAAGTCCACATCTGAATTATATAACTCCTATAAAAGTGGAAATCTGTATCTTCAGTTACTACAAAGAGAGCACCCTAAGTCAACTGGCATATATATATATATATATTCCTTTTGAAGGTTAGACAATTCATTGAGAACTTCCCTTCCCCTTCCCTTCCCCGCCCTTGCAGTCTCCAGGTCACTTTTCTGTCTTATGGCTCTTTTGTGCTGGCCCCGGGAAGATGGCTAAGGGCAGGGGCGAGGCGTACTGCTCCATAAGGCTCAGGAGGTGGCTGTAGCTGTCTTGTTGGTGCTTTGTGAACACAGCTGGCAGGTTCAGCTCATCCTATAGTGCCTTCACCCAGGCCATTTTCTCAGTCTCCTTTTGCCCATAATTTTCCAGAAGGATCTGGTGCTGCAGACAGATCTGAAGGAGCCTGCTGCAGCTAGCTGCGTTTGTGGTCCTGGATGTCAGAGCCAATCTTGCCTGTCACACTGGGCTCCCCGAAGAGATCAAGGTAATCCTCCTGAATCTGAAAGAACTCCCCCATCTCCAGCAGGATCTTCTTGGCATTGGCATTTTTTTTTAAAGACTTTATTTATTTATTTATTGGACAGAGAAAGAGATCACAAGTAGGCAGAGAGGCAGGCAGGGCGCGGGGTGGGGGGTGGGAAGCAGGCTCCCTGCTGAGCAGAGAGCCCGATGGGGGGGCTTGATCCCAGGACACTGAGATCATGACCTGAGCCGAAGGCAGAGGCTTAACCCACTGAGCCACCCAGGCGCCCGGCATTGGCATGTATTTTTCTCCTCGTCACTACCTGTCATTTATATGACAGCAGCTATAGGAAGATAGAACGAGTAGAAGGCTGTCTTGGACTTGACAGTAGATTGTCCTTCTTTTCAATGAATCTGCCAAGATCCACATTGGCGCAGAGGGCTGTGATGAGGTGAGTACCTGAGCTTAAGTTATAATTCATTTTTGAAAGACACAACTAGGCATTACATCCAGACAAGGAGAGGTTCAACAAAAGATAAGATTTCATTTCACCCTACATGGTTTCTTGAAGCTTTGAGGAAACCTTTTCCAGAAAAAAAAGCTGTCAAATACCTCCTTTGTTTATCTGTCTAGAACTGGGTCCTATGACCCCCTCCAAACCAGTTGCTAAAAATCAGAAAATGATCATTAGTGATAGTAACTAATCAGGATTTATTTCGTCCCGTGATGAGAAATTGATACCCACATTGCCAGCACTCTGTAAGGAGGTAGTGTGTAGGACAGTCACTTAACACCTGCCACAAACCCCTACAGTATTCTTAATTCATGCATGATAAGGAGTAGAACATAATGTTAAAAAACACTATCATATCAAAAAGAAATGGTAAGATAATTCTTAAGTTACATGATGTTTGTGCTCTATATACTTACCCTTATGTAGGCATCCAAATAGAATAATTGATGAAAAAATTAAATAGCAGTGGGAATATTTTAAGTACATTTTTTAACCGCATAGAGTGCAATGAGTACTACTACTTCTTGCAACTAGAGACTTCTGGCATTAACAATTAAAAATTATGCAGAATTTTCTATTTTATGCATAAATTTCTGATTCTTTTGCTGACCCAAATACAGTTGAAAATGTTATTTAAAAAAACACTGGATTCATCTAAATTTTGTTTTAATTCTAGTGTAGTTAACATGCAGTATGATATTAGTTTCAGGTGTACAATACAGTGATTCACCAATTCCAGTATTACTCAAAGCTCATCATGGTAAGTGTACTGTTAATCCCCTTCCCCTAGTTCACCCATCTTCCCTCTGGTAACCATCTGTTTGTTCTCTATAGTTGAGAGTCTGTTTTTTGGTTTGTCTCTTTTTTTTCCCCTTTGTTATTTGTTTTGTTCCTTAAATTCCTCATAGGAGTGAAATTGTATAGTATTTGTCTTTCTCTGACTGGCTTGTTTCACTTACCATTATATGTTCTAGGTGTATCCATGTTGATGGATATATATATATATACCATATATATATATACACACACACCACATTTTCTTTATCCATTCATCTATTCATGGACACCTGGGCTGCTTTCATAATGTGGCTCTTATAAATAATGCTGCATTAAACATAGGGGTACATATATCTTTCTGGATTAGTGTTTCCCTTCTTTGTATGAATACCCAGTAGTGTGATTACTGGATTATATGGTAGTTCTGTATGTAATTTTTGAGAGACCTTCATACAGTCCACCGTGGTGCCTGTACCAGTTTGCTTTCCCACCAACAGTGCACGAGTGACCCTTTTTCTCCACATTCTTGCCAATACTTGTTTCTTTTGTTTCTTATTTTAACCATTCTTACAGGTGCGAGGTGATATCAGTGTGGTTTGATTTGCGTTTCCCCGATGATGAGTGATGTTGAACATCTTTTCATGTGTCTGTTGGCCAGCTGGATGTCTTCTTTGGAGAATTATCTGGTCATGTTTTCTGTCCATTGGTAATTGGATTATTTGGGTTTTTAGTGGTGTAATCTTTTTGTCTTGTGACGAGAACTTTTGAGATCTCTCAGCAACTTTCAAATATACAACACAATATAGTCATAATACTGCATTGTTAATGATAGTCAACACTGCATTGCATCTCTAGGACTTGTTTATCTTTTTTTTTCTTATTTTTAAAGATTTTTTATTTATTTGTTTGACAGACAGAGATCACAAGTAGGCAGAGAGGCAGGCAGAGAGAGGGGAGGAAGCAGGCTCCCTGCTGAGCAGAGAGCCCGATGTGGGGCTCGATCCCAGGACCCTGAGATCATGACCCGAGCCGAAGGCAGAGGCTTAACCCACTGAGCCACCCAGGCACGTGGACTTACTTATCTTATAACTGAAAGTTCATATTTTCTAGAAGCCTTCACTGGTTTTGCTTAGCCCATTCACCCACTCATCTATTAATGGACACTTAGGTATTTCCCATCTCTCGGCTATCGTAATGTTGCAGAACACGGGAATGATGATATCTTCTTGAGACAGTGATTTTGTTTACTTCATAGAAATACCCAGAAGTGGAACTGGTGTGTCATATGGTAGTTCTACTTTTAACTTTTTGAGAAAGCTCCATACTATTTTCCATAGGGTTTGCACCAATTTACATTCCCACCAACAATGCACAAGGGTTCTCTTTTTCACATCCTCACCAACACTTGTTATTTCGCGCTTTTTTGATAATAACTATTCTAACAGGTATGACATAGTAACTTATTGTCATTTCGATATGCACTTCCTTGATGATGAGTGGTGTTGAGCTCCTTTTCACGTATCTGTTGGCTATTTGTATAAGATTTTATTTTTAAGTAACTTTTACACCCAACATGGAGCCAAACCTATAGCTCTAAGATCGCGAGTTGCGTGCTCTACTGACTGAGCCAGCCAGGCACCCCTGTGTTGGCTATCTGTATGTCTTTGGGAGAATGTCTATGCAGTTCCTCTGTGCTCATTTTAAAACTCCGATTGTTAGTGTTTTGTTGGCTACTGAGTTGTACGAATTCTTTATATATCTCGGATATTAACCCATTGTCTTACATGTGGTTTGCATACATTTTCTTTCATTCCATAGGTTGTCTTTTAATTTTGTTGATGTAGAGAAGATTTTTAGTTTGATGCAGACCCATTGTTTATTTTTGCTTTTGGTGTCAAATCCAAAAAATCATTGCCAAGATTAATGTCAAGGAGACTACCCCTTGTGTTTTCTTTGAGGATTTTTATGGTTTCAGGTCCTAATAAGTTCAAATCTTTTATTCATTTTGAATTGATTTTTCTGTATGATATAAAATGGGGTCCAGTTTCATTCTTTTGCACATGGCTGTCCAATTTTCCCAATGCCCTCTATTGAAGAGACTGCCCCATTATATATTCCTGGCTCCTTTGTCATATGTAATTGATCATATATGCATTATTTCTGAGCTATTTTGTTCACTGATCTATATGCTGTTTTCATGTTAATATATACTGTCTCACTTCCTATAGTCTTATAATATAGTTTGAAATCAGGAAGTGTGATGCTTCTCTAGCTTTGTTCTTTCTCAAAATTGCTTAGGCTGTTTAGGGTCTTTGTAGTTCCATACTCGTTTTAGGATTATTCTATTTCTGTGAAAAAGGCCACTGGAATTTTGTTACAGATTGCGTTGAATCTGTAGATTTCTTTGGTTTGCATGGGCATGTTAACAATATTAATTTCTACATGGTGCCTGGCTGGCTCAGTCAGTGGAGCATGCAACTCTTGATTTCAAGGTTGTGAGTTTGAGCCCCACGTTGGATGTAGAAATTACTTTAACACAAAACCTTAAAAAATTAACTCTTCCAACATGTGAACATGGAATATCTCGCCATTTATTTGTGTCATCTGTTTCCATCAAAAGCGTTTTATAGTGTTCATTGTCCAGGTCTTTCACCTCCTTGGTTAGATTTATTCCTAGATATATATTTTTTTTTTAATTTTTTTTTTAGTTTTTTTTGTTTGTTTGTTTTGTTTCATTTTGTTTTTGTTTTTGTAATCTCTACACCCAGTGTGCAGCTCAGACTCACGACCCTGAGATCAAGAGCTACATACTTTACTGACTGAGCCAGTCGGGTACCCCTAGTTATTTTATTCATTTTGATGTTAGTATAAACAGAATTGCTTTTTAAATTTATCTTTCTGGTAGTTCATTATTCGTGTATAGAAATCCCACAAATTTCTGTATATTGACCATATAATCCTGTAGCTTTACCACATACATTTATTTATTCTAACAGGTTTTTTGTGGATACATTTAGTTTTCTATATATGGTATCATGTCAGCTGCAGATAGTGACAGTTCTACCTCCTTTCCAATGTAGATGCCTTGCCTTATTGCTGTGGCTAGAATTTCTAATACTGTGATGAATGAGAGTGGCAAGATTGTGCATCTTCATCTTGATTGATTTGTGGATGTTGAACCATCCTTGCATCCCTGAAAGAAATCCCATTTGATCATAGTATATGATCTGTTTAATGTATTGTTGAATTTGGTTTGCTCTGTTTTGCCAAGGATCTTTGCTATGTTCATCAGGGATATTAAGCTATATTTTTCTTTCCCTGTAAAGTCTGGTTTTGGTATCAGGGTATTGCCGGCCTCATATAATGAGTTTGGAAGTATTCTCTTCTATTTTTTGGAAGGCTTTGGGAAGAATTGGTATTCCGTAAGTGTTTGGTAGACTCACTCATGAAACCATCTGGTCCTGGCCTTTTGTTTATTGAATTAGTGATCAAATACCTCTTAATATACTTACTAGTAGTTTGTCAGTTCAGATTCTCTGTATCTTCATGATTCAGTCTTGTACGTTGTGTGTTTCTATGAAGGTATCCATCTCTTCTAGGTCGTCTAATTTGTTGGGATATAATTGTTTGTTGCAGTTTCTTATCCTTTTTATTTCTGTGTTATCAGTTGTAATGTATCCTCTTTTCTAATTTTATTTCTTTGACTCCTTTTTTTCTTGGTGAGTCTAGCTAAAGATTTATTTATTTGTTATAAAAAAACCCCACTCTTAGTTTCACTGATCTTTTCTATTGTCTTCTTAGTTGCTGATTAACTTATTTCCATTCTGATGGAACTTGCTATTTTCTTCTTTTACTAACTTTCAACTTTGTTCTCCCCCACCCCCAAGTTTCTTGAGGTATAAAGTTAGGTTGTTTGAGCTTTTTCTTGTTTCTTAATATAGGTGTTTTCAGTACAAACTTCCCACTTGGCACTGCTTTTGCTGTATCCTTTAAGTTTTGGTATTTTGTAGTTCCATTTTCGTTTGTCTCCAGATACTTTGCTTCTTTTGATAAATTTCACTGCCATGTCTTCAAGTTCACTGACCTATGCTTCCACTTCATCGGTCTTCTTTTGAACCCTTCTATTGAATTTTCATTTTCGTTATTGTATTCTCAGCTCTGATTTTTGTTTGGCATTTCCTTATATTTTTCTATCTATTTTTTGAATTCTCACTTTGTGCTTGCATTGATCTCCCGACCTTAGTGAACATCTTTATGACTGTTATTTTGAACTCTTACCCCATTTCACTAAGGTCTTTTTCTGGGGTTTTATCTTATTCTTTCGTTTGGAATATATTCCTGTTTCTTCATTTCTTTAACTCTCTGTGTTGGCTTCTGGGCATTAGATAAAACAGTCACTTCTCCTAGTCTTCAGAGACTGGCCTTGCATAGGAGATGAAACTCCTCATTCAACGCTCCCCTAGCTCTTTGTTGTCTTTCAAACCTATGTTGTTGTCCAGTCAGCTTTCTTCATCCTCTGTGGCTCCTAGTAGTTGAGGGTGTGTTAAGACCTGTCAGTGTCCCAAAGGGGAGGATCTCAATCATCACCTCGATGATGCTGGTGGGGCAGAAGGGAAGAAAAGGACTATCTTGCTATTCTGGCCACCGACTGGTGTGTGAGTGGTGTCAGGACAGGACGTCTGATGGAATTCCGCCCCAGCCATGGGCTGTCTTGATGATCTTGTAGCCTCAGCAGGTGATAAGCATCTCCCAGCCCTGTGGACTAGAAACCTGCATCCTGAAGAATTCATTCTTGTATCAGTGCCCCAAAGGCATTCTGCCAACACCTGTTCCCCTGTGCAGATCATCTGCAACTTAGAGGGTTTCCGCTGTGTGACTACCCCCGCTGCAGGGCCCCCATGACTTGTGCATATCCTTGCCATCTGTTGCCGACTGGCTGCACCCAGCTTGTACTCTGGAGAGTTGCTTCCTGCTTGCCCAGGGATCGAAGAGCAGCTTTGGCCTGGGTAAACCAACAAACGCTTCTGTTGTGGGTGGGCTAAGTTCTCCAAGAAGGTCTGACCCCTAGCATTGGGGAGGGGGACTGTTTCCAAGTTTGTCTTTCCTTGAGTATTCTCCCTTTGCTCAGGGTAATCAACTTTCTTTATATCTTATGGGCACTCATTGGAGTTTAATAATTCTTTATATTAAACTTACCCTGTTCAATCCACTGTATCAAGGAGTGGCAATACTAATGTTTTAGCAAGAAAAAGCTGCTTTTCCAATGACGGAATATCAGAGAGGAACTTACAGAATGAGGTAGGAATAAATAAGCCCGTTTCTTCATTTGGAACTTTTTTTCTTACATAATTTTGACTTCAGGGTTTTGAAATTTGACATTTTTGCGTCATAAGCTAGACTATCAAATTAGTACCAAGAGAAATTCTACCTCTCCTGTGTAGCACGAGACTTAGGAAGGGGAAACAGAAATCTGAAGGACGGCCCCACTGAAAAGGTCAGCTGCGATTTCAGGTTAGTGCCGATGTCATGGCAGGACTTCAGATTACTGACATTGTGTGACAGGTCGATGCCTACACTACAGGAAAAGTAGTATCGTTGGGCCTGAAGACGTGCTTAGCATGTTCAAACTTAAAGCCTGTCTAGAAGAAAGTGAGCAGGAAAAAAAAAACCCGTATCATAACTGTGGGGATGATATAAAAATAGTGGGGACAATATTAACTCCTAATGATGTAGTTAATGAGTAAACATGACAGAGCTTTGAATTCTGGGATTGTTATTACATAAATTCATGTTAATCTTTCTGTGATGATAATAAAAACTGTGCAAATGGTTGGTATCAGGACAACTCAGGGAACTTATATAGGAGCAGACTGCTAGCCTTCATGGTGGTGTCTCAGCAGTGGGAATTTTAAAAAAAGATTTATTTATTTGAGAGAGAGAGAGAGAACGAGAGCAAGCACACATGAGTTGAGGGAGACGCAGAGGGAGAAAATCCCAAGACGACTCCCGGTTGAGTGCAGAGCCCAGTGTGGGGCTGGATCTCATGACCATGAGATCATTACCTGAGCTGAAATCACGAGTCCGACGCTTAACTGACTGACCCACCCAGGGGCCCCAGCAATGGGCATTTTTAACAAGTACTCCTGTGATTCTGATGCACGGTCTTTTTGAGAAGCTGTGAGTTAACGTCTGAATGAGCTTCCATAAGAAAAGTGAAATTTTGTTTGGAAATAATAATAAGAAAATTGTTCATGTGTTCCTTATCTTAAAACAGTCTTTATCATTTTATCCCATGCTTCATCCCAGAGTTAAGGCAACAAGGAATACCTTGTCCCCAGTACACTATTTCTGTGTGGAAGTGTCCTTCACATCTGTCTGGTCGTTTTACACTTTGCTGGGAACGGAGAAGTTCTTTGAGGCTGAAGTTCTTCCTTTTTCTTGCCAGTAATAAGGTGAATAAGACTCATGCTCTTCTAAAGGGAAAAAAAAAAAAATAAATCCAACCTAATAGAATAAAGCCAGTAATGTGGAAAATTACAGACAAGTAAATTTGGAACCATTTAAGAATAAAAAGTCAACATTCTCCTGTATCCAGAAAAAAACAATCCTATATCTTGGTAAAAGATACTTAAAATATAAGCTTAAGGTAGTGATCATATTAGGAACAACTATGATCTTAACTTTTACACTCAGAAGTGACTGTAGATCGGGTATCAACAACAGAATAATAGGAAAACTGGGGTGTACCAGGCTGGTTTCTCTGATTTCTCTTTTGTATGCCTCAAAGGCCCTCACTCCTCACTTTAACAGATTCTTAGGGGTTGATCTATGCTTGCTAATCTTCAAGTCTGGAAACAGGTTGTGCAAAACAAAACCAAAAACGTTCCCCTTCAGCACAGGGAAAAATGTTTGGTTTCGACAGTGTCTCTTGGAAAACCTCAGACACTTTCACTGTGGAACCTCCCTGCATTCTTCGGGGCTGAGCAGCCACCACGAGGAACGAAACATCAGAGAAAGCCCTGAGTCAACCTGCGTGTAGCAACATGCCCGGAACTTCTCAAGCAGCCCAGGAAGTTGGAGGCCTCCCAGTTTTGTAGCAGGACTTTGCCGTTCCTTAGAACTTCACAGCTTTCTTGAGTACCAGCGTGGGGACTATTGCAAGGCCATCCCCCACCCAGCACTTCTGATGGGACCTGGTAAAACAGACCATTATCGACTGTGATCAAACATCCTTGAAGTCTTGACCAACAACATGCTCAGGGTTAATTTGCTTATGATCTTGGCCGAAGATATTGTTGGGAAGAAAAATGATGACTTCTACTGTAGATGACTGCTTGTTTTGTTGCTGTTGTTGTTTTTAAAAATTTTATTTATTTGAGAGAGCACAAGCAAGGGGGAGTGGTGGAAAGAGAGAGAGGGAGGAGGAGACTCCCTGCTGAGCAGGGAGCCCGATGTGGAGCTGATTTCCAGGACCCCGGGATCATGACCTGAGCCGAGACACTTAACCGACTGAGGCACCCAGGTGCCCCTTGATGATTGTTTTTCATAGTGGAAAGGGAATGCAAAATAGGAAAAAAATAGAGAACAGACCTGCTGTTGAGCTAAAGGCATTTAAAAATTATGAAGAAAATTACGTTAGTGGTTTCTTGTCAAGCAAAGGTCAAGTCCTGCTACAGTAAATATCACATCTCCTAAGAATTAGTTTTCAGAGTTGCACTGGATACCTCTCTCATTTCATGTAACGACAGAAAAACATTTCAGTGTAGCAAAGAGACAGTGTCCTAGGCATGTTCTGTGGTGTCCTAGGCATGTTCTGTGATTCGGGGCGCTTGTTTCATGGCAAGCAGCAGCATC
Organism: Lontra canadensis; assembly: GCF_010015895.1. Taxonomy (NCBI): domain Eukaryota; kingdom Metazoa; phylum Chordata; class Mammalia; order Carnivora; family Mustelidae; genus Lontra; species Lontra canadensis. The sequence goes on from NW_022630995.1 coordinate 5,974,395, forward strand.
TGCTACTCTGAGGGTCATTTACTTTGACATTTGTAAATTAGAAAAGTGATTGAAAAGGACTTGCAAAGTGTCCCCAGTCAAATTCTTCAGGAGAATTATTTTGGAGATAGTTGGGAATGTGGGCAGCCCCAGAATCCCCCAGAGGAATTTCACTGGGAGTAGCTGAAGACATTTACGGGCTGACTCCCACATAGTCTGGTGGAAGGAGTCAGTATCAACAAGACACAGTTCATTACCAACTACCGGTGACCCGGGGCTCCTGTGTTGGTCTAAGTCTGAATAAATGTCAGAAGCACTCTTTTTCTCTACCTCAAATGACCATGTGGTGTGGCTGCTAAGCATTGCCACTGGTTCCACTGAGTCCCTGGGAAACGGGACCTCTGGTTCTAAGAGAGAAGCTTTTGACAACATTCCTGGGAAACAGAGGTGCTGTCTTCCTGTTTCCATGGGAGTCAGCGTCTAACCTCTAAGAAGGAAAGAACAGCTTCGGTTTGATTGCTCACAAGAAATGTCTGGGTGGCCTGTTGGTTCTAAGCTCATCAAAAGACACCTGTATTCGGGAACAACACTACAGTTTTGAAGTTCTTAACCAGAAGATACAGTTCATTAAGTAATTAAAATGTGTGAGGGGAGAAAAGGGCATCTGGTTTCTCATGTAAGTTTTACTCGTCAGTGCTTGAAGACTGCATTGGCAGAGGCGGCCACCAGCCATGGGTCAAGCATGTGTGAAAACAAACTAAACCAAAGCCCAGGATGCGCCACCACCTGCTGTAAGGGTGAGGCTGCTGTCCTTTCTGGTGGCCGTCAGCATAGGCTGGCCATTGGCCCCAGCCTTCCTCCACCTCCTAGTCTGTTTGAATAGACTTACAACTTGGGCTCTAGAGTACCCTCCAAAAAGTCATTATTGGGAAGGAAAATCATAGTCTTAGATGCACTGTGCAAATGTCAGGTCGATAGTGCACAATCAGTCTTCAGATATTAAGAAGGCTGTTTTTAACGGTGGTTGATAGGCTTGACAATTTAGGAAAACTTTTTTTTTTTTAAGATTTTATTTATTTATTTGACACACAGAGAGAGAAAGCACAAGCAGACAGAGAGAGGGGGAAGCAGGCTCTCCGCTGAGCAGAGAGCCTGATGCGGGGCTCAATCCCAGGACCCTGAGATCATGACCTGAGTGAAAGTCAGAGGCTTAACCCACTGAGCCCCCCAGGTGCCCAGAAAAACTTTTTAAAAAGCATCATTAAAACATAAAGTCTTAAGAAAAAACAGGGGGGTGGTGGGGGGAGCACTTGGGTGGCTCAGTTAGTTAAGTGTCTGCCTTTGGCTCAGGTCATGATCCTGGAGTCCCAGAATCCAGTTCCGCATCTGGCTCCCTGCTCAGCAGGGAGGCTGCTTCTCGCTCTGACCCTACCCCCTCTTGTGTCCTCTCTCTCTCTCTCTCTCAAATAAATGAATAAAATATTTTAAAAAAAGAGCATCATTAAAACAGCCTCATAGTTTAGCTCTTAAAATAGGTTACATTTAGCCCAAATCCCATGCAGAAGGACAGCATGAGTTTACTTCTGAATTGGTTTGATTTCTGACTTTCCTCGTATACAGGTTGGAGAGCTGTTGTCCTTGTTAGTAACATGGAGCTTTATCTCCCCAGCACGGTGATAATGCCATGAAACGCTAGGAAATGATGTGATAGCCGTATTTCACAAAACCTTCTTCCTGAGCAAGGTGTAGTGTTCCAGTTGGTTGTAGAGGAAAGTGGTGATGACTGACAGCAGTGGAAACAGGGATTCCCCATTACAAATTTTAACACGAGCGCAGAAGCTCTGCTCATATGTGTATACATAAGACCGACAAGCCAAGGGTTGAAGGAAAAACCAGAAGTCTCCACGCTCAATGTGACTATCTTTGGAATTCATTTCATTAAGGTTTTCACGAAATACAAAGCTCAAACACAATTGTCTACGTCCACCACAAAACAGAATCAGATAAGTGGTTAGCACACAAACAATGATCTTTTTCATTTTAAAAAATATAAATAACAATGTTCAAGGTTTTACAGTTTTCTCCTGTGTGTGTGTGTGTGTTTAAGGCGTTATGTTGCAGACCCTTCATGATACAAGTGAGTACTTGTAGCTGTCGTCAGGACACACCGCCCACAAGCAAGGAAGGCCACTGTGGATACATTCCTGAGCGTTACACACACTCATCTGCGTTGCCTCCGCCTGTTAAGAACTAAGCAATCAGACGCCCTCCAATCAGTGCTCACAGTTTCACTGATTTTCCTTCTACTAGAAAGTGAGACTAGAAAGGGGTTAAGTTCCCAGCAGCATTCGAGCTCTCAGATCAGTCATGGAAGGCGAGAAGGAAAGACAGGCTTTTTCCTGGACAGAAATTTTTCCTTTTATCCAGAAAACCCCCAATGACCCATACAATTTAAACAGTGGTTTGTACTAAGACAGTTTTCAGATTAAATAGTGTTGAGAGAAAGGGTGATCTTTTGGTTGGGCCTTTTCGACGAGGTTAAAGTGGAGAGGTTAACGCCGGGAAAACCCCACTCACAGCACAGCCCGCAGCAGGAGCCGTCTCGCTCTCGAGGTCTGGGGGCAGAGCCAAGGCCCCCGCCTTGGGGATGAAATCCGAGGGGAGGCTCTCCAGCAGACACTTGACTTGCTCCTGGCCCAGCTTGATCTTGTCGTCCAGCTTGCGCTGCTCGATGAGGAGAGTCGACTTCATTTTCACGAAATGCTGGTAGTCCTGGAGTTGCTCCTCGGAGAGGTAGTTGGCCAGGATGTCCAACACCACACGTTCCCTTCGGTCCAGGTTCTCCTTGAGCTCCCGGGCATCCTCGTGCTGTCCGGCCAGGACCTTCCTCTTCTCACTCAGAGAGCTCTGCCAGGGCGAAGCAAACGGGTCAGCAGAGGGCGGGGTGGGGGAGGGAAGCTGTCTGCAGACACCTTTCCCGGGGCTGGGAAACATCCGGGTTTCCATGTCAGCTGCTGCTCTAGAGTCAGGAGACTTTGAAAATCAGTTTAATACCTTCTGTTGCATGCATACCGATCTCAACTTGTCCAGTTGAGACAGGACAATAAACTGGCTGGGGGAAAAGCTTGACTTGGGGCTTCTAGATTTAAAAGGACAATCAGTGATTCCACTGACATGAATACTTAAGGGTTACAGATACCTGGATGAGGGGTCACAAGCACAGAGATACAAAGCAGGATGGTGGTTGACCGCTGGGGGGCAGGGGTGAATGGAGCTGTTTCATGGACACAAAGTTTCAGTTTTGCAAGAACAATTCTAGAGCTCAGTTGCACAGCAAGGTGAATGTACCTAACACTGCTGAACTAACACTTCAAAGTGGCTAAAAAGGCACGTTTTAGGTTATGTGTAGTTTACCATAATAAAAAACTGAAGGGGGTTAAAAAAGGACCAATCTTCAAGCTACCTTGAGTATTTACAAGTATTTGCATTTTTAGCGGTTCGCAAAGTGTAGACACCGGCAGCAGCATATCTGGAGAATTTGTTACACATGCACATTTTCAGGCCCTGATCCACCTACTACATCTAAAGGTTGGGACCCAGAAAGCTGTTTCAGCCTCCCGGGTGATGGATTCTTCTGCAGCTGGAGACTGAGAACCTCTGCCCTGAGCCACAAATAACACTGGGAATGTCCTATTTCCCATATCTAAAGAAATCTGTTTCTAGTTTTCAGGCCTCTGAGTCAAACATGAGAGGAGTTCTATTTAACAATGATTTCATATTCTGAGCATTTCTTATATAAACCCAGGGGGAAGGTAGCATGTTATCTTTAGGGCTCATTTACTTTATAATAATCTTTAACGTGGATTTTTTTTAAAGATTTTATTTATTTATCTGACAGACAGAGATCACAAGTAGGCAGAGAGAGAGAGAGAGGAGGAAGCAGGCTCCCCGCTGAGCAGAGAGCCCGATGCGGGGGTCGATCCCAGGACTCTGGGATCATGACCTGAGCTGAAGGCAGAGGCTTTAACTCACTGAGCCACCCAGGCGCCCTAGACTTTTTCTGTTTGGAAAAAAGACCTCTTCTTTTTCATGTAATGTGTAGGAGAAATTAATGGGAAGTCCCTGGTGGCTCTGAACGAGAGAGCTGTAGATAGGAGACGGAGCAAGACAGCAAAGAAGCGTCCTGATGGCTGGGGTGCTTGTCAACTTCTGGTGTAAATATTCAGGTACAGTAGTCACAGCCCTGTTGATGGTCTCACTTCTCTTGGTGTGTTCCCTGGGGGCAGGGATCTGTCTGCTTTGCTCCCAGTCGCATCCCATGAGCCCAGTGGCGTACATTAGACACCCAGCATTTGCCGTAAAGCAATGGGGTGAGCGGGTGGGGGCGCCTGGGTGGCTCAGTCGGTGAAGCCTCTGCCTTCAGCTCAGGTCATGATCTCAGGGTCCTGGGATCGAGTCCTGTGTCAAGATCCCAGCTCAGCGGGGAGCCTGCTTCTCCTCTGCCTCTGCCCCTCTCCTTGCTTGTGCTCTCTCTCCCTCAAATAAATACGTAAGATCTTTAAAAAAGATGAGTAGGTGAGGAATGCTCTGTAGCTAAGGAATTAACTTCAACCTAGTGAATAAAACGTGGGTCTGTCGCAGGACCCCTCACATCTGGGCTCTGTCACTTGCTGGCCTGTTGCGAGGACTCAGGAGCCCGGAGATGAAGCGTGTAAGCCCGCCGTGCTGGGCAAAGACACAGGCCCTGGACATCACCCGGTGTCGCCGCCACTCTTACACCTGCCCGCTCCCTCCAGCAGGGGGCGCAGTGGGGACACCTGGGTGCACCTTCACCGAGGGCCTGTAGCCCCGCAAAACACTGGCAGGTTCCCCGGACCTGGAGCCCTCCTTCCCGCGCCCTCTCCTGTGTCCCAGTGGTTCTCTGTCCCCCCCTCTTTCTCTAATATCAGCCCCCACCATGCTGTTGTCTCTTCTTTTTCCTGGGACAGAAAGGAGGAGAGAAACCCTGGCCCCTGTGCTTTTACTTTCCTAAGCATTCCCTGAGCCCCAAGTGTCAGCCTTCCCTTTCGGTGTGCAAGACACCCCCTTCTGTGTTTCCTGGCAACCTGTACTCGGGCGCTCTCTCCGCCCCCGAGACTGTAATCTTCTCCAGGGAAGGGGCCTGTTTAATGGCACCGTCTGTGTGTACGGCTTCCCGGGGAAAAACGGGGGGCCGGGAAGCCCCGCGCCACCTACCCTTTCCTCGAGGCTGGCATCCTCCCCGAGGCCGCTGAGGACATTCTCCACGCGGGCCAGGCGCCCCGAGAGGGACAGCAGCAGGTTGACCACCTTGTCCAAGTCCCCGATGAACATCTTGTACTTGTCAAACTCGTTGGGCTTGCAGAGCTCCCGGATCAAAGCCTCCACCTCTTCCCCCAAGGCATTATTGAGCTTGATGTCCATCAGCAGACTCCCTTTCGCTTCCCGGAGGGTCTCAAGCTTGTGGGTGAGGCTCCCAATGAGCTCGGCCTGTGATGACAGAGGGGACAACAGCAAAGCTTGGTCAGTGGCGTTGCCAGTGGAGGGAGGACTGACCTCTCCCCGCCACCTCTTATCTTCAGGGCTCCGCTGAAGGTCCCCTAATCTGTAGGGACCGCCCCCAACGTTAGGCCACAATATTTTTTCCTTTCCCTGAATGTCTGCCTTTCTCTGAATCTTTCCCTTGACTACGGTCACCTTGTAACGTGTACCAGTCGTCATGCCACATACGCCGCTGCCTTCCCAATGGGCTTGTAACTCGGTTTTGAAAGGCTTTTCAAGACATGCTCTCTTTTGATCCTGACAAATAGGCAAATAGGGTAAATATTTCTTGTTTTCCAGGTAGAGAAGCCAAGAGTTGAAGGAATTAAGGGACTTGCCCCAGGTTAGAGAGCTGAGCGGACTACGAACGTTAGTTACCATTGACGAGAGCAGTTACTGTGTGCCAGGAACCACATGCGGATCATCTCCCACAGTCGCCCCAACAGTGGTGCTGGAGGTACTATTTTATCCACAAGTGCAAGCAAAAGAAACACACTTAGGTGAGGGGATGGGCCAGATGCACGTACCATCAAGGGGCTTCCCTGAACTCAAGCCAGCCTGCTTTAACAGCGACCTTGTACGTCTGCCCTTGTAAATATTCACTGGGACCTTTATCAGAAGTCAGCCCCATGATCTTTCCACTGCACTGTCTTCAGTTGCCTGAGCTGTATAATTTGCCATCTTTATCGCAAATTTCTATCCGTGCAGAACAATTCATCAAATATCCGATATATTTAATTGAAGGAATGAAGTACAGTCTTAGTGGTTTCAAGTTTGACGACATTTCTTTTTTTTTTTTAAGATTTTATTTATTTGATAGAGAGAAAACTCACAAGTAGGCAGAGAGGCAGGCAGAGAGACGGGGAAGCAGGCTCCACGCTGAGCAGAGAGCCAGATGCGGGGCTCGATCCCAGGACCCTGAGATCCTGACCTGAGCTGAAGGCAGAGGCTTACCCCATTGAGCCACCCAGGCGCCCCATGTTTGACGACATTTCTATTAAATGTCTATTACTTTGCTACAAGAAAAATTAAACTTTGTGATTTTTTAAATTAGGCTTTTGTTTTTCTCTTAGCCTAAGGTAGCCAGATGGAGAAAGAACATAATCTTTTTTTGGTTAAAACCTATTTCTTTAGTGACGCCTGGGTGGCTCAGTTGGTTAAGCATCTGCCTTCGGCTCAGGTCATGATCCCAGGTCCTGAGATTGAGTCATGCATCGGGCTCCTTGCTCAGCAGGGAGCCTGCTTCTCCCTCTGCCTGCTGTTGCCCCTACTTGTGCTCTCTCTCTGACAAATAAATAAATAAAATCTTAAAAAAAAACCAAACCCTATTTCTTTAACCACTAAAATGGTTCTAGCCCCAAAATAATTTTTTATGCATTTATATAAAACCAAGCCATGTGGCATCAGTTGGAAACTTGGTAAAAAATAATCACAGGTTTTTGATGTTAGAGTAAGTCTTCATTTTTAGAGGAAGAAAAAGAAGTAGTAAAAGAGAAAACATTTGGACTAATAGAATTGAAGGGTTCTGAGGACTTTCTGTACTATTTCTATAACATCACCCGAAAATACAATAATCACAATGATAAGGGCGAAATATTTATTTCTCCATGATGCACCCATCTTGAAGCTGGGCCATTGGGACACTCCAATCTTCCGGTCTGAGTAAAGTTCATAATGTCCTTGAAATGTCCAAATTCTGGCTTGCATGGTGACAACTTGTCTCTCGACTTGCCTAATCCCAAAGGCTAAAGGGTGACTAAAATATCCCCATCTGCTGCACTAACTCCTCATAGCTTATTATCTCCAGCTTTCCTGTTTGGTTAAAACAAAGTCAGTCAAGGATAATTTTAGTCATGGAAAAAGCCGTGCAGTCTATATTACTCCCCAGTGGAGGAGTCTGAACCCAGAAAAGTGCAGGTGGGAGAGAATATTGTTTCATTTTCCTTATGTTCTCCTGGAAAAACTTACTTTCCAAAAAAAAACCCCTACCAATGCTGACTGGTAACTCTGGTATTTGCCTGCTGCACAGCCAGCTAAGGAGCTTGGGCAGAACACCCAGCAGAGTGTGCTGATCCCGCACAGTGAGGCCGTTCCTGGCAGGAGAAGAGCAAGGATGGAAAGCAGGAGGGAAAATAAACACTGCCTGTGGTTACCTCTTTCATATTCCTGCTGGACACAGTTAAGAGAAGTCAAATGTCATTACTGTGCCTTTCGGATAGACAGCGAGAGAGGCTGACCCGTGCATGAAGTCAGGCCCGACTTACAGGCTGCATTTCCCAGTTCACCCCTCGGTGTCACGGGATGGCACCTGCTCACAGAAAACCAGTTACCCCAAACCCAAGGAGGCAGGTGACTGCGCAGCAAAACTGCTGTACTCCAGCGTCACGAAAAGGTCTCTGATTATTTACATGTTGTGAGATCCATGTCAACCTCATGTCTGGAGCAGTTTCTAGAAAAGTCTTTTAAAAAACTAGTAGAAAGGAAAGTGGATAACGGCCTTGTGTTTTTTTTCTAGAACTAGGACATCTTTGGAAACCAACATTTTGTCATTGATTCTGGAACTCAAAGCACTTCAGTTAATAATTGTAATGGGTATCGTTAAAAATCCTCATGGCAGCCTCAGAAGCTGGTATTTTAGGGACAGGCATGCTGATTTCAAATTTTTGAAGGAACAGAGACCACTTAGGAGAAGTCTGCCCTCGCGCATTGGGCTGGGTTTCTGCTGGACTCGGCTTGCCAGTGCTCTCGGGCTCCCACGCATCGCCGAAAGGGCTTATCAAGCAAGTGTGGCCTGGGGCTCGCCCCCCAAGAATGCGACACAGCTAACAGCAGGCAGGGGTCAGGCTCAGCCATCTAATCCTCTATCTGTCCTCTGCGCTACACCCTGTTTTGGTTCTCAAAGACACCAACGCTGGGCAGAGCCGCAAGCCCCCCTATGGGAACTGACGTGTACACGGGGGCTTGGTGGTGTAAGGAGGAATGGAACGTGATGCGAGTGTCTGGGAATGATGCAGGGAGGATCCTGCGGGACGAACCAGTTCCCCCTTCGTGGCATTCTGATTTCCGAAGGCTCTCTGCTGGGCTGTAATGCGACGTGTTAGCACATACGGCCAGGCTGGGGTGTACAATTACTGAGCAGTCACATCAGTCACGCCTGGCCCGGGCCCAAACGGTGCATATTTGGATGGCATTTTATTTATCTTTCTAATTAGCCTTTACATTTTGGAAATTTGGCTTTAAAAAATGCAGTTAAAAGGGATGTGAGTAACTGAAGGCAACAAGGGAAAGTTTGGCTGTACTCAGCCACCGTTTCTCTGCCAGGCAGCCCTCTTCAAAAAAAAAAAAAAGCAAACAAAAAACCTCTAGCAACTTCTACCTGCAGAATTCACTGTGGGAGAGACAATAGAGGTCTTTCTGGAGGGCTTTGTTTTAGCAACATACTCGTCTCCCAGGAGCTACTTAATTTGCAAAATCACTGACATTTATTCCCTTACCTCCTCAACAGGTGTAAACCGGTAGGTCCCCCTGGGTGAGATGCTATTGATAAAGGCTCCGGCGCTAACAGAGCCTCCTCTCCCACCCCACCATCTGCCTGCAGCAACCCTGCTGGGCCCCTTCCCCCGCCCCTTCCCTGCTGCAGGCGTCAGGAGCCGAGGCTCTGATGGAAAACTCACCAGCGGGTAAGCCGCCGGAGCCTTCACGCCTCTGCTTTCTGGGGATAACAACACCTGCCCAGAGCTAATAATGTTGGAAAGTTAAGCTTCTTCTCGGAGTCAGGCACCATTTAAGTGTCCCACTATTTGAGAATTCGCGGCGACCCGATGGGAGAGGGACCCTCCTCACCCTGGTTCTACTAATGAGGAAAGTCGGGAGGACAGAGGTTATTGAACTTGCCAGAGTCAGGTCGTCTGGCTCCAGGGGTCAGGCTTTTCGTCACGGCCTCAAAATAGTTTCTAGAAAAGCTAGGAAGCTCGAACACAATAAAGCTTGCGCAAGCATTCTGGGATGTATAAAAGTGTTACACACTTTCACGTTATTCCTTTTTGTGCTGTCATTGATTCGGGAACAGTGTGACAGCAGCGTGACGCCTGCGGGGGTCAACTTCTCCCCTACGCGGCAACCCCTTTTGCCTCCTGCGCAGGGATTTGTGCTGACAGTGTGGCCGGTCAGGTCACTACTAACGCGGCTGGGCCCTGCCCATGGACCATCTTCATGAAAAGTAAGAGTAACTCCAGACTCCCAGCCGCGTGGCCAGAGTTGGGGGCAGAGAGGAGTTGAGGCTCCTGCTAGTAAAAATGAGAAAGACCAAGATATTCCACCGTCGGCTTTGCTGTTGTTTCTTTGTGTGGTTGGTTTTAAATGGGAGGATCCGGGCAGTAGCACACGGTTGTTTTCTCAGCGGAATTTCATCCCAGAGAGAAAAGTCAGGGGTGATTTTTGTCCCAGTGACAGAATTGGGATCAAACCTCCACTCCCTGCTGGGGGACCCGAGCGAAACAGAAGGATCCTGGGGACTCGACTGCCCTTTCAAATGTTCTCTGGCGCGGTCTCGGCCAAGAGCGGCTCCTCCTCGTTCCTTCCCTCTCAGCAGGGCCTGTCAGCCGAACGCTGTCCTGCTCACCTAGCGCGGTCCCTTGGTTCTGGGTGTCAGGCATCTCTGACACAGAAGAAACAATATTGAACTTCTTTAAATTCAACTAAGCCCATCATCCTCCCTCCCTAAAGGACCTCCCAGTTTTCCCTGTTTCAGTAAGGTCAGTTCCAGGCCCGGAACTCAAGAGGCAGCCCTGACCCTCTTCTCTCCACCACGCGCCATGTCTAATCTGTCCCCAGTTCTGTCCACTTTGCTCCCCGCGCCTCCATCTGTTTCTCACGGGTCCCAGTTTCACAGGTAGCATCACAGTCCCGAAATGGCCTCCCAACCGCCTCCTCTTCCTCCGGTCTTCCTCCACAGCTGCCAGGCACGGTTCGAAACGGCTAGTCTGCCCCAGCTGTCTCCCTCCTGGTACATCCTGGGGAGGGGGAAGAGCGAGAAACGCCTGACCTTGGCCAAGGTCAAGGTACGCCCACCACAGCCTCCCTCCCCGCATGGCACAACTAAGTCCCTGGACTCTGAAGGGGGCTCTGTCAAGCTAAGTGCGGCAGTACCGGGGCAGGAGCCAAAGGTGAAGTAACAACCCAGAGCCAGGGCTCGTTTCCTGCCTCCCCCGTTGAGCTCTCGCTCTGACCAGGGCCGACTTGCACACAGGGTGCGGCAGCAGAACTCTGAGAAAAGCCCTGCCTTTCAAACAAGAAGACCAGAAAAGGGGCCTCTGTGAGCTCAAGAATGTGGGGAAAATCCTGTTTGGACCGTCCTTTTTCTCTCCTCCTAGCCCTGGTTCCCAAGAGTAGACTCCCTGAGCTGCACGCTGCAGTGATGGCAGAGGCACTGAAAACCCTAAGAAAACCTTCTTTCTGTTCCGAGGCACTGGCCTGAACAGTGTGAGGGGAATCCCCCGTTTCTTCTTTCTTTTACGGAGGGTGGTCCCAGTCACGCAGAACAGCAGAGCAGCACAGGCGGCTATAATCAGGAGAACTTATCTTTCCAGCCAGAGGCCCAGGCAAAGGGGCTGCTGGGAGCCAGGGAATGTGGGGGAAAATACCAGACAATAGACAGCTGGAAAGAAGATCCCCAAATTCTGTGTACGAACTGACATTGCCTACGCTCAGATTCAAGGTGTATGTGTGTAGGACAGACCCAAACTGGCACAGAAAAGGCCGTGAGAACTGAACTATATGCTAGAAGCAACCACCCAAGTCCCAGGCTAACCTCTGAATGGCTCATGTTTGGGACAGACCTTTACAACACAGCAAAGGCTCTGCAAATGAAAGTGATATTGGAGCCTGCACCCAAAGTTGGGGCAGAACTTATAGTCTGAAGCTGGATAGTCTGCCTGCTAAAATAAAAACAAAAAATCCATTTAGAGGATTTTAACAGAACTCAAGATCTCACAACATAATACCCCAAATGTTCTGAATACAAAATTGCCCAATTAAAAAAACAACAACAACAACAACACACAAACAGTAAAACTGTGAGCAGTTCCCAGGGGAAGACCATTAACAGGTGCTAACCCCAGTGTTGGGATTACCAAAGTCCTTAAAATAGCTTTTATAACCTTCCTCCAAAGTAAAAGTAAACACCCTTGAAATGAGGACAGAAGTTGTTGGCAAAGAAATAGACACTACAAAAAACCTAACTGAATGGAGGATGCTTGGGTGGCTCAGTCGGTTAAGCATCCGACTCTTGATTTCAGCTTAGGACATGATCTCAGGGTTGTTGAGATCGAGCCCCATGTCAGGCTCTGCTCAGCACAGAATCTGCTTTGATTCTCTCTCTCCATTCCCCCTCTGACCCTCTACCAACTTATTCTTGCTCTCCTTCTCAAATAAATAAAATCTAAAAACAAAAAACTAACTGGAAATTTGGGATCTAAAACCTAATTTGAAATTAAGAAAATCACTGGCAGAATAAAGACAGACCTATAGAAATTATCCAATCTGAACAGAGCTTCAGGGACTCGTGGGGCAATATCAAAAGGTCTAATATTTGTGGTACTCGAGTTCCCAAAGGAGAAGAAAGATTAGTGCATGAAAAATATTTGAAGACATAATGATGGCTGAAAAGTTCCTGAATTTGGTGAAAGACATAAATTTACAGAATCAAGAAGTCAGTAAATGCCAAATAGGAGAAACCAAAGAAAATCAGGCCCATGCAGATCATAATGGAATTCCTGAAAACCAAAGATACAGAAAAAAAAAATTTAAAGCAGCCAGAGAAAAACAACACATGGCATATAGGAGAAACAATACTTAAATGACTGTGCATTTCTCGTCAGAAACCATGGGAGCAAGAAAGTGGAGCAACAATTCTAAATTGCTAAAAGAAAAAGAACAGTCAACTTGGAATCCCATATCCAGTGAGAATATCGTCCAGGAAAAGCAGCAGAATAAAGACATTCCTAGACGAAGAAAAGCTAAGAGAAACTGTCACCAGCAGACCTATTTTAAAAGAAATGCTGAAGGAATTCTTTCAGGCTGAAGGGAAGAAAGACCACAGAGAAATCTGGAACTTGAGGAATGAAGAAGAGCAGCAGAAATGTGCAGCTGAGAGCCATCTGGGTCACCGATGATCTCTTGGGGAAAGCCAATTCTGAGAAACAACAGATTCTTTCTGCCTTTTGAAATATTCCACTAAGTCCCTAAGCCAAAGCTTCTGGCCTTGAGAACAAAGAATCACGGGATCTGTTGAAGCAGATTTTCGCCCAATAGATACGGCAAGGTTAGGCAGATGATTTAAACTTCTAGTTATTAGACTGTCTTCAGTTACATTCAGACAATGAAAGGGTTTCATCCTTTAATGCTTACATTTACTCGGAACATGATAATCCATCATCTACGATGTATAAATAAAAATACGTTAAAATAAAATTGCGGTCAAAGGCTAATTTAAATTTTTAAAAATATTAATTTTAAATTGGGACTCTAGTTTCCACAGACTCCTAGTGAATTTCATGCCTAGAAATAGAACTTAGATTATTAATAACTTTAAATATCAGGTAACAAACTATTACCTTACAAAAGTTAGGGGAAGGCTGTGCTCTACCTTGGAACAATCTTGACCCAGCATCGTTTTTTAAAATCACCCTTAGAAAAGTTTGTTGTATGTGCATCAGGAAGGGAACTGCATTTTCAACTCGATGATGCCTGCCACATCACTTAAAACACACTTAATTTGTTTCCAGATCAGATATGTAAATGCAAATGACACCAGTGAAAATTCTGCCACACATGAATAAGCGTGCAGTTCATTCAAAACCTCTCCCAGGGTCTTCTGTCAACAGTAAGATCCAAACTCTTCAGCCTTTCACACAGACCCCCACGTGACCTCCATGACCCTCTGGCTCCCGTGGAGCCTCCCTCCCTCATCTTCTGGGATCCATCACCTTCCTATGTGATCCTCTAACTTTGCTAATTTCTAAGTGAGGCGGGAGGCTTTTTGTTTTACATCCCAAAATATCAAACTGCTGGCAAAAGCTTTCTGCGGTACACACGCCCTATGTTTCTCCAGGTCTCTTTCTAGGCCAGGCCCTTTGTCTTGACTTCTCCTCTTGCCCTGACCCCTTCTGACCCATTCTGATAACTTGGGTGTAAAATGTGGCAATACAGGTGTGAGGAAGTTTTGTGGAAATAAAGGTAATATGGCCCTATGAAAAACAGGGCCCACGCCTAACAAGAAGTGCTTAGTACACGGTAACTACTGTTATCTCCTGTGAGTATTAATCTTCTGTGCCCTAATATTTTCGGTTTAAAAATACTTTTGCCACATAATCATCAGAGTGAGAGGCTGATAATAAAGTGATAGAAATGCGTGTTGTTTTTTAAAGCAATGAGTAATTTGTCCCACTACTACTGTAAAATAGGATATGTGTACCTGCAAAAAATAAAACCCCCCAAACCTGTCAAATACTCAGTGAAAGGGCTCATGACACCCGGGTACCTGTAATGGTGTTTATAGAGCACCCTTTCTGGGATAAATACAGACAGCCCAGAGCAGGTGGGTTTTTTCCCCTGACTGGAGGGCCCATTAAATGGGGGCCTTTGGCAGGACTGGAGTAAGGGACATGGCAGAAGGTGTGCCATGAAGCAGGTGTTTACACAGGAAAACCTTGGGCTGGGAGAGCGTGGTACTAGGGTGGCCGCATCAGCGTGTCGGCCGTGCGCTTGGGAGCCGGAGGAGCGAGGGCAGTGCGAGCTGCTCTGAGATCCCTAAACCCTCCTGCCCCACGACTCGGGGCTCCCAGGGTCTGTATCCTGCGGGCTCAATCCGCACGCAAGGAAGCCGGAGAGCTTAGGGACCCGGAGCGTAAGTGAAACAGAATCACGTAAGAAAGCTGCTCCTGGACTTGGTACCACGGAGAGCCACTCACATTCCAAGCGCAGCAAGGGACGCGCTTTAACAAAGAGCCCTTTGAAGGGATCGAGGCCTGACGGGTCTGAGGGGCTGAAGGCGCAGAGGCAGGCGGCCCCTCTGGGGCTGCAGGGAGGAGAGTGGAATGGCGAGAACGTTCTCCTGCACGCACGGCCGGGCTTACAGCGCCCGGGGTGCGGGAAGATGGGCGGCATCAGTCATTTTTAAAATGCTCTGCATGTGAAACTTCTGCAGGGCTGTCCCTGCGCGCAGCTAACTTCCAGCGGTGCTTCCAAGCCCTTCACCGGGCGCTGCGGAGAGCACTGGGGGACCCGGAGATTAACGCCACCTTTTCTCACGAGCGTCTTTGGACGGTTGGTCTTTTCCCTTAACGTTTCTACATTTTCCCGGTTCTGTGGTCCTTCTGACCATGAAACATGAAAGGAAAATGACACTGACCGTGGGCACCGCTGGGCAGCCCTGAGTGCTGGGTCTCTGTGTTGGATTAAGACTCAGGGCACCTGGGTTCAGTCTCAGCTCTGCAACCTCTAGGAAGGGACCCTCACTTGTGTAAAACTGCGAATGACAGGAAAGCTGTGAGAAATCACTAAATGCCATGAAGTCGAGAGCCTGGCGACGGCATGGGCGGGGCTGCTGATGCCATAGGCCCTTCTTCCTCTCCTGCCCTAAGGGGCCAGGAACCTTCCTAGGACCTTGGCTACCTTTGGGGGAGATCAGAACACAGGCCCCCGTCCTTTACCTTCTTTTCATTGACGTCCATCTGCTCCTCCTCCTCGCTCACGTCCGCCGGCATGGCCTTGATCTTGTTCAGGAGCTCGGCCTTGGGGGCAGACACATGGTAGTAGGCAGGGCAGTTGACCAACACGCCTACCGCTTCCCTGTCTTCACCCCTGCATTGTCAGAACAAAAGAGTACACAGCACATTCAAGAAGCTTCGCTTGACCACCTGCTGCTCCTCCAGAAATGTGGGAAAAATTCTATTCAGTCCCTTCCCAGAAATTAGATGAATAAATATTTACTGAGGGATTACACTGCGTAGGGCTCTTGATTCCAGGCAGACGTGCACTGGAAAACGCCAAAGGCCATACTGGGGAGACTGGGAGTCAGGCCTGCGGATCTCCCCGATGCCTCTGGGTGAGTCCTGTAGCCTGCCTGTGCGTTTCTCCTTTTGTGAAAAGTGTAAGAACGATGCTGACTCCCTATTTCCCAGAGGGGCCCTGGGGCAGCCGTGACTCCGTGAATGTGGAGGTGTTTTCAAGGGGCTGCGCACATCTCTGACTGCAGTCTCGGCCTCCCAGGGTCACAGAACCTTCCCAACTCCTGCCATAACTGTTGCCTGGACGCGGCATTGTCCCTTCTCATGGGAGCGCGCCATCCCGGACGAGCCCAGGAAACCTAGAGCCTGCTGGTCACTGCGCAGAGGACGCGAAGTTGACTCCTTAGTTACACAGCGGGGGTGCCGAGAGTTTGGAGAACAAACCAGGAATTGAGAAACCCGGTACCGAGTTAGCCTGTGCTGTACTATAACCAAGCTGTCTCTCCGGGTTAAGTCAGGTGCGACCAGCTGAGTAAATGGCGCACGGGAGCGGGTTAGGCTCTCTTGCTGAGGTACTTCAATCTGGTGACTTAGTATCTAGGCCAACATTTTGCTGTGGCATAAAGAGCCACCAAAGAAAGTCATTTTTACTAGTCTCCGGCTTGCTAGGACTATTCTTCTAAGCAATATGGTTTCGTGTTAAATGTTCTAAGCAACATTTAATTCACTTAACTGAAAAAACTGGAAAAGCTCTTCTGGTACGCTTTTCCACCCAGATATACTCATTGCAGAACAAATCGGCTTCTCGAGCATTTAACTAACTAACCCTCCCGAAGGCTGTCTTGCGAGTCGCACACACACCAGGACAATGGTCCTTCCCACCAGAAGAGGGCGCAGGCCACCCTCTTGAAATTCCTCCCGCTGGTCTCAGGGCTGCAAGTTAGGTGACTTTTCCGTTCACTTCGACATTGAGAACGCGAGCTCTCGAGATGATGCTAGGAAATGCTCAGCTGAGGATGTATCTGTAAGTTACTTTGGCCTTTCTACAGTAAGAGGTCAGAAAACAGAACGGATGGCAGGTCCTGACGTTGATCTGCTACAGACACGCATAGGTAAGGGACCGGCACACCCACAGAGCCTCGTGCTTGGGTCCCTCATGGAGGCCAGCGGACTGGCTGGCACGTTGGAGGTACTCAGTAAGCGTTTGCCGAACACATGATCCAGGATAAGTCACTTCACCTCCATCAGTTTCTGCCAAGTCTGAAGCGTGGGATGGACAGAGGGACAGTTCAGGCCTCGGACTAGAAGAGGCTCCAACCAGCTACCCGAGAGCTCGTAAGGACTCCCTAACTCTACCTCCCCGTCCCGCAAGTCAAAGCATAGTACTCTTGCCAGTAATTTAGTTAGGACCGGTTGGAAATTTCTGAAAGGCAAGATCAAATTTATATGAAAGGCTGTTTTTATTTGGTCTAGAAGCCACTAACTATGGAGTTCCGGTCCCTCAATCCACATAGCTTTCATTGAAGATTAAAAAGAAAACAAAAACCACTTTAAACCTTTCCCAAGTTGGCCTTGAAGGAAATCAAATATGCAAGAAAATATTGCAATAACCCAGGAGAAATCAAAAGAATGACAAACACAGACCCCGGTGGCGGGGTGCTGGGACGCATCGCGCCGCAGTAATCACGCGCTCCGGGCACTGCAGGAGCAGAGGCTCCCGGCCGGAGCCAGCCGTAACAGCGCGCCCACGTTCCGGTCCTCCTGGGTTTTCAGGACGAAGTGAACATCCCGGCTAACTCTCGGAATGTGGCTGCCAGTGTAGTTAACGAGCCCATTTGTCCAAGCTTCATTCTTCCCACAGTCTGTGCTCACCTCTGCCTGGAGGAGGTCTCTGACGTGCTCACCCCTTCCCCTGCCCCTCAGCACAGACCCCTGTGGGGCTGTCTATTAAGATGACCTTGACCGAGAACGGACAGTTGCTTGTTCACCGAGCTGGGGACACTGCAAAGTCGTTAAGAGAGCGGGCACGGTCATGGTGCCCAGTTCAAATCCAGAGGCCGCCACTCACGTGTTCTAGGACCTCGGTGGGTCACGGTCTTCATTTCCTGTGCTCTAGTTTCCTCACTTGTAAAAGGGAGATAAAACTGGGAGCCACGTCAGGAGGTTCTTGTTGAAGACTGAATCAATAATGCTCACACGAAACATCAACACAATGACCGACATGAAGAACTGAGCACTATTAACAGTATTAATGGCAGTTATCAGCACTACTGCTATTTTTGTTGTAGGGCAAGTGCCTGGTAACTCATGGTCGGTCTGTCCCACGTCCCACTCCTCAGAGCCATTCTAAGGCTGCGATGGAGTGTCACTCTCGGGTCTGAGCCTCTGGAGGCAGGAAAACATCACGTAAGTTGTCCTAGACTTACCACCACCCCCGTGGAAGGAGTTTCAAACTCAGTCTCTGCAGGCATTCCCAGGGACTTACCTCTTGCCTTCATATCCTGAGCAGGTGACAGTTCTCTGCGTGGCCTTTCTCTTTGTGCTGTTCTCTTTCAGCAAGTTAACATCTCGGGGAAACAAACCTTCCATTAGGTCCATAGTTGTCTTCATTCTGGAGTCTGGATCCAAAATGTCTGCCAGAGATTTGTCTTGGTGGACAATTTCCTTGGCCAGAACTTCTGTTCGGATGTCTTCTGAGGACTTGTGAGAGCCAGAACTGACATTTTTTTCTAAACCTTGAGTCCCACAGACGGGGTTGTTGATGGGAGCTGGCTGCCCAGGGCTTGGCTGCTTGCCAAGAGCCCCATCAAGCTGGGGCAGAGCACCTGTGCTGGAAGGGGGGCTGGTCTCATTGGCCTCTGAACCCTTGACAGAAGTTTGGGATCCGGAAGCCGGTGCCTGAGGGCCAGCCGAATGGACTGTACTGGGAATGGACCTTTCCTTGGCAACGGTCACCTCGGCGAATTTGTTGGAGCTGCTGGGGATATTAAAACAGAGAAGGTAAAAGAGGAGTCAGCAGAGAGGCAGGAAGTCTCAGGGCTGTTGCTTCTCATGTGAGGAATGGAAGGACAAGGTAGTCAGGCTCTGAGGTTATCATCCCCCAAACTGTAGGGTTCCTAAAAGGCATCCTCCTCAGCCCAGCGCTGGTCACAGGGAAGCTGCGTGACTTTTTAAGGGGGAGGGATCTAGTGGGAATTCAGTTGTGGTGGATGTTGCAGTGAGATTCCAGAGCTTTCTGAAAGGTCCCGGGGAACAGAGGGCAGTGGTGCTACATCCCTCCCGTGGTGTCTAGAGGGAGGTGCCACCGAGGCAAAGTGTTCTTCTGGGGCTTGGAGATCACTTGTCCCAGGGAGCATTAGTTCGGAAGAGCTACCACCCATTCTCTTGGCTTCCACAAGATTTTCCCTGAACATAACTGACTTTTAGTTCTGTTCTTTGTCCTCTCCAATGGACATGGAGCGACTCTGGAAAGAAAGCTGACCACAGCCTGTCTGTAGTCCAACCTCTTTTTCTTTGGACTGAGGCTGCCTCTAGACTATTCTACGCTTCCCTCTCCCTCCATTCTCTCTCCCTCTCACACACACACCCCGTGTGTTTCTAGCACGGCCTGAGGATGGGCAGGTGAACCTGTTTTAGGGCTCGACGTCAGGAGGCCCACAGACACCCACAGAGAAGCCGTGCTTTCCAGTATCGGCTCTATCAGTAATAAAAGTGACATTCCTGTTTTCTCTGTCTTCCTCCTCTGCCTCTTTAACCGATCAGGAGCTC
Organism: Lontra canadensis; assembly: GCF_010015895.1. Taxonomy (NCBI): domain Eukaryota; kingdom Metazoa; phylum Chordata; class Mammalia; order Carnivora; family Mustelidae; genus Lontra; species Lontra canadensis. The sequence continues at coordinate 5,993,708 of NW_022630995.1, forward strand.
AAGCAGGGAAGAGAGATATTGCACCCTTGGAACTTATCATGCCCTCAGAAACGAACGCTGCCCTTCGGCCGCTGGTGCTCACTTATCGAACTCACTTCCGCCGTTCCCCGCGCTAGGAACTGGCTAGTAAGGCAGCGACCAACCAAAGTACACGAATGACCCCGTTCTGCCGGTTTCATCACTCGAGTCTATACAGTCCCCACACCAGGCCGCTTCTGTGGCCAGCGGGAGGAGGGTGTGGGGAGGCTGCAGGGTGACAATCTCTTACCAGATGAGCCCTTTCCGGGCTCCGTGGGGTCTCGCCCTGCACGGAGTCGCCCGCTTACCTGGGACGGGGCCCCTTGTGAGCCTCACTGCCCGGTGCCACCGCGCACACAGCTTGGGGAGGAGGTGGGGGAAAGTCGTCCAAGCTATCTGCTGGGGTGTCCTGGCTCCGTGGAGGCGGCGGGGGTGGGGGCAGCTCAAACGTGGGGCAGGAGGCGGCACTGGGGTCTGAGTCCTTCACAAACACGTCGTCATCGTAGTCCTCCCGGGGTGGTGGGGAGGCCTGCAGGGCGGACTCCGATATCCGGAGGGAGATCCTCCCCGGAGTGCTTGGGGTTCCGAGCGGCGTGTCGTCAGGGCCGCTGCCCGAGCTCGGAGGGGCCTGCTGTGCTTTGTAGCGCTGCGGGCTTGCACACTCAGGTGAGGGAGAGGCCTCGGGGAGGCCGTCCTCCCTGGCCGCGGGGGCCCACTTCACGCGAGGCGGGGCGGGCCACGGAGGGTGTGAGACCCGCCTCCTCGTTGCCTCTTCTGTTCCGTGCTCTGGGCTGTCGGGCTCGTGGCCTCTGGGACGGGCAGGCTGCACCAGGCTGTGACCATTGCTCCTGTGGGTCACTGCCAGGGTGTGGGGCAGGAGAAGCTGTTGCCCTGCCTGACCGTCCCTTCCAGCCGGCTGATCGGCGGCAGCCTGCGAGCTCAAGGGAACAGGGGACGGCAGAGCTGAGCCGAGTGGGGTCAGGGGTGCAGCCCTGGTGTCTGTGAGATGCCCCGGCACTCCTGTGGGCAGCAGACCAGGGCAAGGCGTTGTTCTGCTAGCCTGCCTCTGTGGGTCCAGGGCTCCAGGACATTTGCTGGGAACAGAGGCTCCGCCAACGGCTCTGTAGCCTGGACCACCCCAGCGAGGGCTAGGATGGTGTCTGAGCAACGGCATGTCCTCACCGCCTCTTTCTGAGCAACCGAGCGACCTGGAGGACACAGACCCGGGGTTACGGAGCGGGACACAGAACTGGGGTTACGGAGCGGGACACAGACCCGGGGGTACGGAGCGGGACACAGAACTGGGGTTACGGCTCAGAAGAAAGGGGCAAATACTGAATCCAGAGACATGACAGAGATGGGAAAGCATTTAGGGAAAAGGACCCCAGAGAAGCTGCGCACTGTCCCTTCGACTGCTTGTACAAAGAGCGGAGTTTTTAAAAAAACGCCAGACAGGCATAAACTCCTACAGGAAAATGTCAAATGGCAGACTTGGGGCCACAAGGCATTTCCCACGATTAGCTCTCTCGCTGCTCCCCCACGCCCACCCCCCGCACACATATCCCGCATCCGGCAGCTTTGCAGGGCAGGCCTCAGGATATAAAAGGAAACAGGTACATTTCTTCAGGCCTTTTTAGGACTCCTTTGGGAAAAAGAGTGCTGCCTTAGTTTCTCCCAGTGGGATGCCCATGGGAGAGGTCTGTTGGGAAAGCATCTGTGTGGGCTGCCGAATGTGGAGGTTTTATTTACCATTTTCCTTTAGTCTCCTAGCGTTTTCATTTTTTAGAATGGAAAGTAAGAAGGAGGGGGAGAGTCTCACCGAAGGAGCTAATAAGCAATTATCTCTGTAGAGAAAGGTCGATCATAATGAGCAAATAGGGTACATGGTGATTTAAACACCTGTCCTCTACCTCGGCTCTGAGGACAAACCCAACAATTTCTAATGCTTTGGTTATTATGTCCTAAAGGGAAAACAAAACAGAAATCCGCAGCACTGCCTGCTGCCGCGCAAGAGTTAATAAAATCAATCTCCAGCAAACCCACCCTTGTTTGAAAATTGCACATTTGGAGCTCTCGGGATGCCCATGCATCTGGAGAGCAGATGGAACTTTTCATCTTACAGACCGAGTCCTCAGGGAGCTGTGGCTCAGTCCCCAGGCAGAGCCCCAGCACAGTCCTGCCATAAACCCGCCCACACGCCAGGCCAGGATAACGCAGCATATGGAAGGGAAAGACTGCAAAGAACCAAATTAGCTCTTCTCGTGATGTTGTTTCTGTATCATAAATGCAGATGGTAAAGGGCCCGTCTCTCTCAGACGCGACTCTGCCTTTCCCCTGAAGTATCCTTTTCACTTAGAGGTGGTTTCTTCACCGAGAACCTCTCAGTATTTAAGACTGGCTGCTCTGTCCTTCCTGGTGGGTTCCCAAACGGATGAACTGAAAACCCAAAGGCAGGAGATGTGCTGGGTGCTCTCCTCCCATACTCATTTTGGTATCCTCAGGACCTGGTACAAAGCACCCTGTCAGTAAATGTCTGTTGAACGAGCAGTATCTCTGCCCAATTGTTCAGACGAGGATATAAGCGATTTTTACACTCAACGTCCTCTAATAGGACACGGAATAAGTGGAATCTGTTTTAATGACTAACCTGTTATGTATATGTTTGTTGGCTAGTTTTTTTTTTTTTTTTTCATCTCTGGAGAACTGTCTACTCAAGTTCTTTCCGTCATTGAGGTGTTTGATTTTTGTGGTTGAGTTTCACCTTTGACTTCAGATGATTCCCTTTTGGCAGTGCTCTAGGTCACTGTTCGTTTTCCCTTGTCTCTAGCTTTTAAGCAATGCACTGAAGCTACCCAAAGTTCTGAGTCTCACCTTGAATACTTTCTTTACTTGAGGCACAACTCTGGGAGGAAAAGCACATAGTCTGCTAGTACAGAAGGTAACTTAGTACCCACTTTCTGACAACACGTGAGCTTTTTTTTTTTTTTTTTAAGAGTGAGAGGGCATGAGTGGGAGGGGAAGGGCAGAGGGAGAGGGGGAAGCAGGCTTCCCACTGAGCAGGGAGCCGGATGCGGGACTTGATCCCAGGACCCTGAGATCATGACCTGAGCTGAAGGCAGACACTTAACCGACTGAGCCACCCAGGCGCCCCTTGATGGCAGTTTTAAACTACCTTTCCTATTTCCTATCCCTAAGGGCCTAAAAATTATGATTTGGGAGCTTTATTTTTTACCTCATGAGCTTCTGATACGTTTGTCTTGCTCTGTGAGGCTGTTCACGAGACGCCCATACTTCTCTGTGCTCTAGTCACAGCACCTGATCCTCTGCGCTGAGCCGGAAAAGAGCCCCACACGGTCCCAGTTGTGAGGGCCTCAGCGTTTGCTCCGTGAACTTTTCTAAGGCTAAACTTACTTGAAGTCAACTACTGCCTCATTCAAAGTGCACATTCAAAACCTATTCCAAGTAAGTATCATTTTTAGAGAAAGTCATCTATAAAGGAAAAATTTTAAAGTTTCCTATGGCCTAGACAAACTGAAAAGGCAATGCACAATACTGTGGAACATCGTAATGTCACATTTCCCTTCCTGGTAGAGCGGAGGAGAAACACGAAAGTACGGCATTCACAAGCAGAGAGCCTCCTAAACACACGGACATACCTGGACCCAGGGGCAGCCGAATAACACGGATCCTTCATGAGACCAAAGCTGTTGTTTTCCCCCAAAACCACATCCTTGAAACACAAGAAAGGCACAGCGTTACTACCAACAAACAGGCATTTAAATTTACCAAGAGGGTGACAGTAGAAAGGAGAAAGAACGTTTATCGGAGGCCTACTAGTGTCGGACATCAACGCGGCACTGTCGCATACTGTCCGCTTCACCCCCAAGGCCCCAGGAAGTACTGTTAACCCCAGGGCACTGAGGAGGAGACAGGCCCAAAGCCGTTGCCCTTCCCAAGGCCACAAGTGGCAGGCCTAGGGTTTGGGCCTCAGTCTGTCTCCCCAGGGGCCTCTCCTCCCAAAGACACGTTCTAAGCAGAAGTCTGATGACAGTCACCCCCAGGGTTCAAAATGACCCCGCACGCGAAATAGAGTGATGAAAATTATTTCAAAGGACCAAACTTTTGAAACAGCGATAGGGAAACATGGGATATGACAACAAAAGGATAGTTTATTAAATTTAGCAAAAATCTCAAATGTTCTCAGTTATAATGAGAGAAGAGATATGAATCTGGCTTGTAATCAGGTTGAAGTATATTCTTCTCAGGAAAAAAAACACATTTCACCCACATGTAATGTAGCAGTAACTTTGGCAACTTTTCAGGGGTAGTCATTACTTCTATTTGCTTTTAATAAGGGTGCAGGTTGGTTTCCTGAAAGCGTGGTAGGTGAGGTGTTTTTGTTTTTTTTGATGAGTTTTTGATAGTACAATATTTGGCCCATGTGAACAGGTCCGGATGAAAACAATGATGTTGCTACTGATAATACATTTAATTTTCAATTATTTACAGGTAACAGAAATTAAATCCATATGATCCCTACACTTAAGTGTTAGCAACTTACTTCACCATTAATCTGTCCAAAGGGCTACTAACTTTCTACCTTTTTTTTTTTTTCCTCCCAGTCAGTGGTAAAAGTACTAAAAGGCAAAAAAAAAAAAAAAAAAAGGCACCACAGGTGGTAGTAGGCCTGCAGGAAAAACAAACACGTAAATATTGTCGACTGCAGCTATGCCTTATTGCATTTACTGAGTGCCAGCCACTGCAAAGTACCTTAAAATCCCCAAACTATGTGCGTGGAATTGTATCGGGCACCTAACAATCCCTCTGTGGTTCAGTCTACAACAGTGAGGAGAGGGGAGGTAACTGCTGCTCCGTAACCCACAGTTCGAGTCGAGGAACCAGCGTTCAAACCAGGATGGCTTCAAGCCCAACATCTTTCCTTGGAATCTTAACAAGTGAGTGGAGGCTGGCCTGGATGCAACCAGCCTTGAATGGTTTGAGAAAAAGAAGTTCCATGTTTCTCCGATTTGCTCAAATGTCACCCTAGGGAATGGGAATTCCTGTTCTCCACGAAACCTTACCGTCCTTTAAAATCTTTTCCCTGTTCACCCCCTCTTGACAAAAATGTGCAATTAAGTGAGAATGCTTCTAGATCCCCTTTGAGCTCCTTGCCCACTAACAATTAAATATATTTTCCCATTTTCTTATTTCCATTGAATTTCAGTATGAGAATGAGTTTAACTTCTGCAGTCACATGAGTTGACCCCCAGAATATCAATCTTAAGTTGATACTTACATGGCTGTGCACAGGTCAGACCCACTAATAGGCCATTAAGAGACCTCTCTAAATCTATCAATTACAGTATCATTTGGACAGAAGTCCAATATAGCACAAGCCCAAGGAGATCAATTTGTGCTGCATTTACTTGCACTGATGTGGGCATAAATTCATTGCCAGAGAAGACTTTATACTTCTTACCAGTTTATAGAAAATAAAGTACTTACATCAATGGCTATGGGAGAAATACGAGGGTTAGCGTTATTCCAATAGACACTTGGGTAAATGTCTGTTTGTGTTTGTCAGTTATCTGACTTCTGGTGACTGATTTAAAAATACCCCGTTCTTAGACTTCATTAGGCATAGCAAATTTAAGACTTTATTATAAACCTGAAGTCTATCGAATCCCGATGCTTACTCTTGCTTCGGGTTCGGAGTTAGATAGCTTGCTATCTCTGTGGCCAGGGAAATACGAAGACAGTAGTATTCGCCTACTGTGGATATCAGTTTCCAAGTATCTGCTAAAATGAATTAGGAATCCATTTGAGAAATCTTAAAATTTTATTTAAATGGGAATGACAGTAATCAATAAATGTTAAAATGAAATCAATTCATTGGCTTGAAGTTTTCAGATAGATATTTAACTCCTGCCTCCTCCCATCCCCAGTCTTTTTTTATTCAAGGAGGGAGCCTGGTATAGTGACTCGCAGAATCTGGAGTCAGACAGCAGGGGGTCAAAAACCTCGCTCCCACTACCTTGGGCAAATTTCTCACCCTTTCTGTGTCTCAGATCCTTTAACTGAAACACAGAGACACCAGTATCTACTTCTTTGCATACATGTGAGGATTATTTTTCTGCTTATAAAACACGAAGAACAATGACTGATACATACTTAGTAAACATTTACTATTATTATTAGCTATTTGTAACTTCACATTTCATGGAAAGGTGATTCTGTGTATGCACAGTTTGAACAGCTTCTTCCTGAGGGGTGCTAGAATGACTTCCAAGCAGCATTCTACAGAATTGGGCATATATCCAACATGTGGGATGAACTAAGCAATTTCCTCAGCAATTAAAGGACTGTCACACCATCACATGGTGACTATCTTATATATCAGGAACCGAGGGCTCTGTAAATAATAGTGAGAGCTAGAGAAACCTCTAACTCAGCATCTGGAAAAAAACAACTCCCAGCCAGGAATCTTCTTTCTCCAAAGGCTTCTTTTTATAGCCTTTGCAGGATTCTAAGTCTATGCAATGAATAGGTGTGAATTTCCACCTCCAAAGCAGACATATGTGGGTATTATCTGGCAGTTGCGCGGGGCCCACCCATTTTAAAAAGGTTAAGCTTTCTGAAGTTTTATAGAAAGCAGAAAGTCGGCAAGAATTTGATGTGTCCTTCAGCTCTATCAATAATATCCATTAGTTCTACAATTACGCTTTTCAAATGAAGAAGAATTAACAGAGGAGTGGTAAGAGGCTGCGTGTTTCAGAGAGGACCATCGGTGGCCAAGGGGAGGCCCAGGCCTGCGGAGGGTCTCAGCAGGTCTCGGTTCCGAGTGGAGGCAGCCTTCTGTGGTTGTCCAGGTACAGGAATGATCAGTTTGTATCAACAAGGAGCTGACTTCCCTGCTAAACTTGTTTTGGGTCAGAAACTATCTCATTAATGGACTTCTGAAAAGGAACAGAATCTTTGTCAAAAGCTTATAACATCCTGCTCTAATAGCATCTGGCTGGCAGGAGCGACGGGCATTTGTGCCATGGAATGAGCCAGCCCCCAAAAAAGGCTCCATATTTTGGCTTTAACTTAGTAGGCAGACAGTTTTTGCAGAGTTCTCTAAAGCTGGGGTGAGACAAATTCTTATTGACTACCTTCATTAAAGCTTAATAATAATGGTAAAGTCTTGAATTCATGCACATAGAAAAACAATATCCTGAAATAATATCCACAGTAATTGTGTAGAGCCTAGTTTTATTTTGTTTTATTTTTATTTTTAACTAGTTCTAAAAATAGGATGGCTGTAGAGGATGGCTGTATGCAGAGGCAAGGAGAGGACCTTGCCGTGGCCCAGGTCTTGGGGCAGGCAAAGTCTGGTTGCTGGGTGGGAGAGTGGGAGAAGGAAACTCAAGAGCCCAGTCCTGGCACAATTACAATCTGGGGGCTGGTCATCTGTTTTCAGAGTTTGTAGAAGCAAAGCAGCAGTGGTAACATATTTCATTTTGAAATATTTTCCCCTTCTGGCTTCAGAGACCCCAAATTAAGCATTTAATATCGTACTCTCTTTATTGAAGAGAACGTAAATAAGGTTCTGTACTTCTCTAAAAAAGTTTTTCAAAGGACACATCCAGCTGGGAGTTGGAGGAATTTCATCATTTCTCTACACCACCTATGTTTTGGCATTATTTCCTAGTTTACCAGACTTGAGACATATTTGGGAAGAAAGCGGAGGAACAGTCACAGCCATCCAACTAATTCCCCAAGGGAGATAATGAAATAGAGTAAGAAATAAATAGCAAAAAATGATTTCGCTTTCACCTAAACATTTCTATTTTCTTTAGAGAACATGGGAAGAAAAACTGAGAAAATGCTTGGGTTGTTATGCTACCGGAGTGCCATCAAGCTAGCTGACGTGGGTGTGCGGTATTTTAGGTGGTGGGATGCGGAGCAGAAATTAGCTTTGTGCTTCATTCTCACGGGAGCAAAATGGTTAATGAAAGCTTATGGAGGATGGCTTCCATACAGTTTTTTGTGCATTTATACTGGGGAGAAAATATTTCTGGGTATTTTGGATCAGAACATATCTAGATGGGTACTGTATTTTGTTTCAGAAGCAGCGCAGCAAAAAAGGTCTCAGGCAGTAATGTCTGAATCTTTCCTTCTTGGAAGCTGTTTCTACCAACTAATGCCTCCCACACACAACCCCCAATCTTTTGTCCACATCCTGCCCATCCTTCACAGCCTGGCTCAAATACCATGTCCTTCAAGAGAAGCCCTTAGTTCCCCTCAGTTAGAATTAATCCCTCTCCCCTCCCAGAGTGCATTATCTATCATTGCTCCAAAGTACTCGCTGGTCCTGAGTCATTTATATAGAAGTTCCTCATCTTCCTCCCTCGGTTGTGGACCCCAGAAAGGCGTGAGCCTTACTTCCTTCTGTGGTTCCCCCAGCTGTGCAGGACAGGGCTTTTCATACAACACACGTTCTACACACGCTTGCTAAATGACCGACTGCTCTGCTGGGGGAAACAGAATGGGAGACGCGACAGTGGAGTGTGGTCTCTGCGCTAACCTGGATGTGGATTCCTAATACCTTCTGAGGTGGGAAGGGAACCTTACAGCTCCCGTGATCTGCAGTGCACTTGCAACGAGGAGGGACTACGAATTAGGGCGATTACTCGAGTCCTGACAGTGCTCAGGTTCTACTGCTAGCTTTGCTGAACTCTCCAGCGGAAAGCACCCCATAATCTTCGAATAGTTCAAAATCTTTATTAGAAAATCCTTTTATGTGAGAATTTGAAAGTCTGTGATTCTCCTAGCTCACCAAAATGGTTACTCCAAGAATTCAGATGGGAGTCGGAGAGACCCAGGTTTAATGTGGGCAACAGACGACCTGACATTGTGAGGGTTAGTCAGATAACAAACGTGAAGCAGACTGAGCCGCCGGCCAGGGGTTCCGCAGCCAGTAACTATTAGAGTCAATAATTCATGTTTTGCAAATGCAAAAGCTGGAAACAGAGGATGCAAAGCTAAAATCTTTAAAATATTGAGATGCCGCATCTATTCCATGAATGTAAAAAAAACCGAACCAGCAAAAAAGGTAATCCCTAATTTTCCTAACCATGCATTCTTGCACTGAGATGAAGTGTACACGCGTACACACACGGGCTTCTATATGTATGTGCGTCTCTATGTAAGATACGTGGATCTATACAAGCTATCTTTACGACTCTATGTATCTACGGGTCTGTATCTCCCTAAGGGTATCAGGGCATGAAGAAAGACATCACTCCAAGGAAACAAATGCTACCCTTTTGTCTGTGGCCAGAAGGTTAAAGCGGGGAGAGGTGGGGGGAGAGGGGAGGCCCGCGGAGGCCGCACGTACCTGGCGCTGGTCCGCGGTGGGAGAGGACCGCGATCTCACGTGGACAGGCACGGCCAGGCTGTCGGAGCGCTCCAGCAGGTCCTCCGCAGACATGGACTTCCCAGCCCTCTTGGCCGCGGCTCCCCACGAGAAGGGCTCCCCAGGGGTCCTGTCCACCCTCTGGGCGCCCTTCTGTCCATAGTGACTCGCTTCGCCGAGCTGCTCCCTCGGGGCTTGGTCCCCGCGTCGCCGCTCCCCGGGGAGGCGGCCCCCAGCGAAGGAGCCGCTGCGGTCACGGGGGGCCCGCGCTGTGTCCCCCTCGGCCCCCCGCTCCGTGGCCGGCAGGGGGCCGGCCTCCCTGCGGGGCTGCGGCGCGGGCTCCCGCAGCGAGCAGAGGCTGGCGGCCGGGGCGAGGCCGGGCTGCGCGTGGGCGCCCTGGGTGCGCTCCCGCGGCGGCCCCGGCTCCTGGAGGCCGCAGCCCGCGGCGCAGGGGGGCCGCTGGCCGGTCTTGCGCTGCACGTAGTCGGCCAGGGCGCTCTGCTGGAACTGCTTCAGCTCGGGGCCGGACAGGCAGAGCGTGGAGCAGGCCCTGCCGTCGAGCTCGAACATGCGGCGCCCGTCGGCCACGGAGCTCTCGGGGAGGCGCAGCCCCGGCCGCCGAGAGCTCAGCCGCGCCGGCGCCGCCTCCTCCGCGACGCCCACCTCGTTCATCTTCTCGGGCTCCGAGTAGGAGCGCTTCTTCTGCTCCAGCGTCAGGCGCCGGCGCGGCCCCCTCCGGGCGGCGGGGGCGGCGGGGCGGGCGGGGTCGCCCTCGGCCGGGGTCACGCTGTGCCGCTCCCGAGGGGTGTGCGGGGAGGCCGCCGCCTCCGGGCTCCGCAGCCCCACGTGCGCCGAGGCGGGCCGCGGGCGCCAGGGTCTCGACGCGGCGGGGGTCCCCAGCTCGAGGTCGCGGCGCCGGAACGAGGTGGCCCCCAGGACCCGGCACTGCGCGTCCTTGATGCTGTTCCGGTAGGCGCGGCTGAAGGGGGCGTCCGGCGCCGGCCACTCGGGGCTGCCGGGCCTCGGGTCGGGCCAGCCGGGCTCCCTCCCCGCCTCGCTGCGAAGCTGACAGGTGCTCTGGCTGCGGGGCAGGGCGGGGTCCCGGCGCTGGGGCTCGCCGCCTGCGGGCCGGGGGCCCCGGCCGCCCTCCGCGCCCCTCCGCCGCGGCTGCCCGTGCGGCTGCCCGGAGGCCTCGCCCGGCTTCGGCTCGTGGGGTCTGGAGTGCTGCTCCCCGTTGCCCGTGGGGTCGGCGGAGTCAGACAGACGGACACGGCCTTTCGTCTCCTCAAAGTCATGCCCAAAAGCACTGGGAGTCGCGAGCGTCCTGCTGTGGCCGTAGCTAGAGCCGCTCACGCCGGGGACTCTCGGGCCGCTGTGCTCGCGCTGCTCGATCTGGGAAACCTTCTCCAGCACCGAGCAGGGGGGTCTCCCGTGCTGAGAGCCCTGCGGGGCACAGGTGCCCCCGGAGCTGAGCCGCCTGCCCAGACCGCAGGGCTGCAGGTGGGGCGGGGGGTCCTCACACCTCGGGCCTGCACCGGGGAAAGAGGCCACCGCATTGGGTCTGGTCTCAGGCCTCGGGCAGGACACCGGCCTGTCCAGATGGCTCCTGTGCTCAGGGACAGCTCTCCTTCCGGAGTCTTCTGCCTTGCTGTTGACCACAGAGGTAGACCAGCCCTCCAGGTAGCCGACCCGGGCTCCTCCTCCTAGCTCCAAGCTGCTTTGCCTTCTTAGACTCTCAGGAATGTTCTGGAGAGAGGAAAAGGCTGACTGGGTCCTGCCAAAGTTGCTGGATGGACTCGGACGGAGGCTGTCCCTCTCCAGCCCCCGCGGCAGGCTGGCGCTGTGGTCTTCATGGACATCAGCCTCCCAGGGCTCTGGGGGCCGGGCAGGTCTCTGGTCTTCACCCACGTGCCAGGCCTGAGGGCATCTGAGGCTGTGGAAATTAGAAGATGGTTTGCTGCTGTGAGCGATCCTTCTCTCGCCAGGATGCTGGCCGTCGCCTCCGAGAGGAGTGACTGGCCTCTCCGGGGTGACCTCCTCCTCGTTTTCAGGTACTGAAGGAAAGTGGACTTTGTAGGGGACATATTTGGTGGAAGTTTCAGGTCTCCTCTCTACTGGGGCCACGAAATTGTGTTCTAGAGGCTGGTAGAAGGCAAACCCAGGCCTGTTAGACGCGTCGTGGTTCCCATTCTGGTCGAGGGGGGCCATCCTGTCGCAGGCCCCGGGAGGAGCCGCGCACCCGCTCTCCTTGGCCAGCGCCGGGTAGAGGGAGCCGCCGCCGCTGGCCGAGGGCCGCGGCACCTGGGCAAAGTGCGGCTCCGGAGAAGGCACGGGGTAGACGCCGGTGGGCAGCAGAGGCTGGCCGGGCTGTGCCTTCGGGGCGTAACTGTGCTTGGGCTGCGCAGGGGGGCTGCTCTCTGGACTCCGCTCTGGCACGGGACGCAGCTGCTCCTCCAGGAAGGGGGACTTCAGGGGCCCCGCGGGGCTTGCCTGGGGCCGGCAGAACCGCTTCTGATCAAGGCTGGACCAAGAGCTGGGCCGTTCTCGCTGCCGAAAGGCTGCGTAACTGTCGCTGCGAGCCGGGGGCAGGGGTGCGCCCCCCTTAGGAGGCAGGTTGGCGGTGCCCGTCTCCGGGGCGCTGGGGCACGGCTGGCTCCGGGGTGGGGGGGCCGCTCCCTTGCCCCGGGGAACGTGATGCCATTTGTCGCAGCCCCGACCGTCCGCGGACGCCCGCGCCTCCCTACCTTGGAGAAGCAGAGCTGAAGAGTTCACCTCGTACTCAGCTGACACCCCCCTCCGGGGGTCGTAGACCGTCTTGACATAGCGAATGTCTGCCTGCCGCATCCCTTCCAGGAGGCCACCGCGAGCCGCAGTGGCGTCCACGGAGCCCGACCGCTCCCGGCTAGGGAGGCCAGCGGGCGGGTACTCCAGGAGGCTCGAACTGGTGGAGAAGGAGCTGTACGCGGAGTCTCTCTTGCTGTGGAGGTGGCCGAGCTGGTCGATGCTGCTGGTGGACTTGGCAGGGGAAAGAAGGTGGCAGGGTGGGTAGCCCCCGCCGGGCTCCAGGCTCTCCATGCTCCCCTGGGAGCTGCAGTGGTCTGGGCTTGGCCTCAGATAAGCATGGTCAAAGTTGGAGAGGTCACTGGTAGAAGAGCTGGAAGAAAGGGACACAGAGCAGTCAGCGCCACTGACCTGTTACCATCTGGGAGGCGCACAAGCACAGGACCCAGCTTATAAATGTACTCTTGGGCAAGATGTTTGGGTTTTGGAAGGGTGGGTGAAAAGGGCCATATTTGGGCCTTGCTCGGCCTCCGTGTGTGTTGTCACTTGGAGTAATTGCTCAACACTGTAACCTACATGCCTCGAATTAATCACCCCGGCTTGCAAGGGGCGGGGCGGGGGGGCACAGAGGAAGCCGCGTGGCCTTTGGGTACAGGCAACACACTGATGTGATTTGCTACATGCCACCGGTGACATTCTGTGTGTGCCAAGAAATGGGAGGTGGGGGAGGAAAGAAGAGAGGAAGAGGAGGAGTGAGAGAGGCCGCCGTTTAGTGTCTCTTAGGGCTATTTGTGGGAAGAAGGGGAAGAGCTTGGTAAGAGACCAGGCACGTGAAGAGACCAGGCACGTGAGCCGTGTGCACGTGTGTATGTTTTTAGTTAGTATCTTTCCTTTTTACGGAATTGAAGGGCTATAACCTGGCAATCTTCCTGGAATCTCAACTACTAGAGACAATTTGTTTACAGTGAGAAAGCTAAACACAAAGCTGAATGAGAGAAATTCAGAGAAATGACAAAGTCAGAGAAGGCTGACAGGAGGGAGAAGCTTTATAAGAAAGTCTTAATTACAGGAGTCCCAGCACCTTTGGCTGACTTCCCAAAGCCTGAGCAAAGCCTCCTTCAAACACTTTGACAAATAAATAAGTAAAATCTTAAAAAAAAAAAAAAAAGGCACCTGGGTGGCTCAGTGGGTTAAAGCCTCTGCCTTCGGCTCAGGTCATGATCCCAGGGTCCTAGGATTGAGCTCCACATGGGGCTCTCTGCTCTGCTGGGAGCCTGCTTCCTCCTCCTCTCTCCCTCTCTCTCTCTGCCTACTTGTGATCTCTGTCAAATAAATAAATGAAATCTTAAAAAAAAAAACCACTTAGAAAGGTAAGACCTTCTCCTTTACACAGTCCTCTACGTGATTTTCAGAGCCTGCTAGGGGAAGGGGAATGACTCAGTCTTGACACAGCATACCCCCAGAGAGTTGCCTCAAAACAAAATTACTTAAAATTACCTTCAATTACAAACGTTAAAACATATTTCACCCAGCATGTGGGGTGAGTGAGGGCGTATAAAAAGGAACAAGTGGTTCAAAATCAAACAATCTCAAAACTGTTCAAAGGTTTGTGACTCAGCATTCTCTACAAAAGAGTAAACACTAAAACCTTTTGCTAAGTTTTTGTATTTTTTTTAATTTTTATTTTTTAAAGGAGTATTTTATTTTATTTTAAATATATATATATGTTTAATTTATTTGACAGACAGAGATCACAAGTAGGCAGAGAGGCAGGCAGAGAGAGAGGAGGAAGCAGGCTCCCTGCCGAGCAGAGAGCCCAATGTAGGGCTCAATCCCAGGACCCTGGGATCGTGACCTGAGCCAAAGGCAGAGGCTTATTAACCCACTGAGCCACCCAAGCGCCCAAGTTTTCGTATTTTTAAATGAAAAGGCATTTAGACACTATTAAAACTCACGTGGCTATGTATTTCTAGACCTTATTTAAGTTTATATGGTACCTTATTGGCTAAGTATAGGTTAATGATTTATGGTTGGACTAAATCCAGGGTCTATGACAGGAGACTGGAAGGACCATATTCTAACTCAAAACTGGCACTGGAATTCAAGGAAGACTACATTTTCAGCAATTCACTTCAAGAATGTAATTCTTCTTCTTTTTTTTTTTTTAGACGACGTCCATTTACTGAATGGAGCATCCTGCTTCAGGAGGGACAGGTATAAATTCAAAGGAGAAAGGAAGGAGCAGCCACATTAGACACAGTAGTCCTGGCACTCAATGGTGTGGCATATGTCACTGCCAGATTCTACCCCCTTCCCCCTCCCTTCCCAGTCCCCCTTCAAACGAAGAGACTGTGTTAAAAATGTACATGACAGCTCAGTGAGGATAATCTTGTATGACCCACTTACACTTCTCATTATCTCCTCTAACAGAAGATTCAGATGCTTCCAGTGGAAATGGAAGCCGTGTATCCCATCATGGCTGTTCTGCTCGCCAGCTACATGCCAGCGGTAGGCACTCCTTAACCCCCTCCCAATGGCTGAGAATTTGAGCAGAATGGTTCGCTGGAAAGGATAAGTCAAATCTACTTAGGGACAGAAAAAGTCAAAGCAAATAAACAGAGTAACTGAAACTCACTACTGAGTGGGAAGAAGTGTTATCACTAACATCCCCAAACGTAGATGATTCTAGAAATACGAACTCACTGGTGGAACGTCTTTAGGCAGAACAAGGGTTCTGCGGTTCCATCCTGTGGCTAAAGGAAAACTAACCCACCGATCCTCAGGTGGAACGTACCATGGGAGGATGGTACTCGAGGTGGGCTCTGTCCCTTGGGATCCCCGCTCCTGACCTGAGTGAGGAGTAGGACTGAGCGGGGTGCTGACATCACCCTCCACAGAGTTCTCGCACCACTTTCTGGAAGTGGCCATTTTGATTATCTTTGCCACTCCTGCTTCCAAGATGGCACTTGGAATGAGTGAGGAAGAAGAACTTGGGATGTGGTCTTCGGTCCCTGCGACAGTCCCAGCCCACACAGAGATGGCCTTACTATCAAGGAAAGTGTGACGGGCTCCTGATCGTGGTCTGGCCAGCCTCACTTCTCCTGGTCTCCTCCAGCTCACTGCCCTCCAGTATAATGGCCTCCTTCCTGTGACAAACCCATGAAAGATTTTCCAGTGTCTCAGGGCCTTTGCACGCACTGTTGCCGCCACATGGTATGCTCTTTACCAGGTTCACTTCTACTTTGCTCAAGTCTCTGCTTGGGAGACTTCCTGGAACGAAGGAGCTTCTAAAGAGCCCCCCACCATCCTTGTCCCTTGTTACTCTGCTTCTTTCCTCCACAACACTCACCACTACTGCCATCACCCGCCATCCCTTTCATTATATGAGAGACTTCAGTTGTGTCTGTAACGCTTAAGAGCTGAAGCAGATATGACAAGCTGTTACTTCTGTGGTTGATCCACGAATTCTTAATAATATTACTTATAATTCTTGTAATATTACTCTTTCTTTTGTGTGTTTATGTGTATTTTCTAAATACTTAAAACTCAGCAAAGAGCACAAAACAAGTGTATGAAAACATTTTCTAAAGTGCACTCCTAGAACGTGAATTCCTGAGATGATCTGATGTTTGGAAAATGCCGGGCTAAATGAATTAATTCTATTTGCTATAAGACTTCTTAGTCTTTAATAAACTATTGTTCATGTGATGTTCCAAAAGGAAAATAGTGTATTCTAAATTAATTTGGTCCCAGGAACTTTTTTCCAAGGAGCATCTGGTGGATGATTAATGTGTGGAACAGACCGTGGTCCGCAAATATTACAGGGTGGGGGCTTTTGATGTCTTGTTCAGCATTATACCCCCAGCAGCCAGAAATCACCCGAGAGGTAGTACTGATTCTTCCGCATTTTGATACTGTTATTTCAGCCTCCCTGGAGGGGCATGGATTACTTGGCTTTTCCAGATTTCGTCTGCAGGACTTTAATACCGAGGACCGCTGTGCGAGAGTTCTGCAGGACGGCGAAGAGATCGTGAGCCGGGTCTGACAGCAAGCCGCTGAAATACAGGTTCGGTGAAATCCAGACCTAAGCCAGCTTGCAGGCAGTTAAAGTCCCTTGTCTTGTGCTTCCCTCTCCCCTAAGCTCCCTGATGCTCCTGCTTCTCGGTGAGAAACAGATCCGTAAGCTCAGAGCGGAGACTGGGCTTCTAGAGCTAAAGGAAGGCATCAGATGGATGCCAGCCAGCTGATTTGGCACACCACACCGCTGGATGTCACTGTACTCCTTGGAAAGGCGCCTGGAGTGCGTCTCCACCAAGAGCCGCCAACGCCAGGCCCTCTGAGCAGGGCACAGATTGGGGTGAGGCGTCTGCCAGCACTGCACGCCAGAGCTGTGGCCCGAACAGACTGCAGCGTGACCTGTGCTGGAGAAGAAGAGAATCCGCAGGTCTGTAGAGCTGTGGGTAATGCGAGCTCACCTCTAGCCTCGTACCCCACACTCCTTTGTGCAGACGGTCAGGGGATCTGTCCTGAAGCTTGCATTAGAAGGCACAGTGATGGACCCTGCTGCCTAAACCCCCGTGGAGGTTGGGACGGGGAGGAGGACACGGGAGGTGTAGACACGCAGACTTCAGAGCCCCACAATTCTGGGGCCCAACTCTCTCAGAGCTCACACCGTAAGCAGCTTTTCTGAGCACTGACTGTAGTCGTCCTAACTCTGTCCGTGTGTTTCAGGTTACAGTATGGCCAGATTTGGGGCCTCCCGGGAAGGCGAGGCATTGGGAGGGTCTACAGGGTCCCACTCTTTAGGTCTGCGAATACACAATGGCATTTTCTGTGCATGCTGGTTTATTCCATTAGCTTTGGAATTTACTCTCAGGTTTCACTGTGCCTCTGTAAGTCTTCAGCCTGATTATTGTCATTGTTGGAATTACTGAGTGCTTATTATGTTCCAGGAACCGCACTAAATGTGTTACGTGTTTTGCTTAATCCTCACTAGGACCCAATGGGATACATACTATTAATTTCATCCTACAGGCAAGAGAAACAAGATCAAAGAGGTGAAATGACTTGATCAAGCTCATCTAGCAGGTGGTGAAGTTGGGATCCAAGCGCAAGTGCCTTCTCACTGTGCTTTCTTCCCTTCGCACCACGAGTTACATCTCACCTTCCAAAGGCCCAGAGAGCGAAAGCGCTGTGCCTGGGTACAGGGGGCACCCGGCTGGGGGGCCTGTTCTCTGAGCTCAGATGGCGAGAATACATCCTTTCAGCGTTCTTAGAAGGGATACGGGCAAGGGAGAGGGGTGTCTGGAACAAGGAGGGTCACCAGGAAATTCTTTGGGTGGCCTGAAGCCTATCCCGATATGTCAGGAACCACGTCCATCAGTGACAAGTCTAGGAATTGGCCCTTGATTTGACTGGACGTGAGTGTTAAGGGTTCTGAATCCTGGCCTTGCCAGATGTGGAGGCACCATCTGTTAGTTAAGTAATCCTTCCAGAAGTCCTGCCCCTCCCCCACCTGGCCCATCAGCACTTGCTTCTCATTTGCATGCAGGACCCATATCCCCTTGGCACTGCACTCCCTGCCATCACCGTTCTATAAGCACTTCCAAGAAGCCCGAAGCAACACAGTCTAACTGCCTAGCATCAGAAAGTGGATTCTAACTCGCATAGATTCTGAATTTATAGTAAATGTAGGGGGTCCTGACTGAGTACTTTCATATGTCTAGTAGTCAAGTTTGGCTTCCGTCTCCCTAGTGCCACTCAGCGGTGTCAGGTCTGATTATGACTGTCAGTCCCTTTTCCCAGGACACTGGCGGTGGCCTTGCCTTTTTCTGACTGAACCTTGACTGATAAAACAGGGAAACAGAGGAAGTATAACTAGTAGTTAGTTTTATGCCATGGCTCTGACCCCTGACTTGGACTTGAGTCTGGACTCAGGTCCTGATTGGTTGTGTGACCTTGGACAAATTAGTCTCTCCAAGCTTCGATTTCCTGTTCTGTACAATGGGGTTAAGAAGACTGGATCTGTTTTACAGCTGTAGATGGAGGCGTGTCCTACCATATGAGATAACGTGCACACTGAGAAGGCCCAAGTGTGTGAATTCAGGGTTGGAGCTAAGTTGGGGGACCGGCCTAGCAGAAGGGTAAAAACAAGTGGGGAATCCAAATACGCGAATAAGATGATCCTATAAAAAGCAGATACATAGTTGGCCAAGAAGGACAGTAAGCCCCGAGGGGAAAAACTCATCAGCTTTTCTAGTAGTGTTCCCATGTGTAATTGAGAAATGTCTGAGAATGGGCAGACCCTGAACTTGACTCAGACGGCCTCCCTTTGTGCCGGTCTAGAGCAGGATATGAAGATACTGGTATACAGTAGGAGTTTTAAGAGGATGAGGAAGGAGATGGGTAGAGAGGCTTAGGAATCGAGGTGAGTGTAAGAAAACATTCTCGAAACAGAAGAAAATGTCCTTTTTTGGGAACAAGACCTCAGAAAGAAGAAAAGCCCCAAGTCCCAACTGGGGCCACTTACCTGGAATGGTATCTCTCGGGCCAAGGAGTGCCAATCGTGCCTGGAGTTATCTGCATCATGCTGGCATCTGGTTGGTTCTCGCCAAATTTGGTTAAATGCCAAGAGTGAGGTCGGCCTGCAGGGTCACTGCGCCTACGGAGAAACGGGAGAGGGACCGTTCAACATTAGAGTGTTCTCAGTTTCTTCACTGATGGGATTTATAGATTTAACAGCAGAGACGGCTGTATCCTCAGAGATCAAAAATAATTAATTAATTATTAATTATTGGAATTAAATATTGGAAAGCAGATCTTACTGCTTATTTCTTTTACTAACCATTGCTATTCTCTGCTTTATTAATATTTTTATTTTCATTTTGACATCATTTCAGACTTCCATAAAAATATTGCAAACTTAGTATAAAGAATTCCTACATAAACCCTAGTGCACTCTTGGTGTGAATGCAAATTGGTACAGTCACTACAGGAAACCGTATGAAAGTTCCTTTAAAAAATTAAAAATAGAACTACCATATGATCCAGCAACCCCACTACTGGGTATATATCCAAAGAAATTGAATCGGGCTCTGGTAGATATATTTGCACTCCCATGTTCACTGCAGCATTACTCACAAGAGCCAAGATCTGGAAACAACCTAAATGTCTATCAACGGAGGAAAGGACAAAGAAGATGTAGTGTGCGCACGCACACACACACACACACACACACACACACAGGACTATTATTCAGCCACAACAAAAAAGGAGATCCTGCCATCTGCAACAACTTGGAGATGGACCCTGAGGGTATAATGCTAAGTGACTTAGGCAGACAGGGAAAGATAAATATCCTATGATCTCACTTCTGTGCAGGATCTAAAATAAAGAAGACAAACTCAGAATGACAGACTACAGCTTGGTGACCAGGGGCTGGGCAGTGGGAGATTTGGTCAAAGACTCCAAACTTCAAGTTACAAGATTTATAAGATGGGGGTCCAACAGACAGCATGGGATTATGATTAATGATACTGTGTCATACGCCTGAGTGTTGCCAAGAGAGTAGAGCTCACATGTTTGCGCCACAAGAAAGAATAACCATGTGACAGGAGGGACGTGGTCGCTCATACTTTGGAGGGAATCATTTTGCCATTTATAAATGTAACAAATCTACATATTGTACACCTTAAACTTACACATTGTTCTTTCACAACTATATCCCAATAAAACTGGGGAAAAAATTCCCACCTATCCTTCACCTAGATTCCCTACATGGTGACATTTTATGCCACAGTTGCCTCTGTTTATCCATATATAAAAATGGGAACAATAATTCCTTCCCACCTCCCAAGAGACCGTGTGTGGATATACATAAAAAAAGCTTTCTGGGGATTTTGAAGTCCTCTGTCATATCCTGATGCTGGGTCAATTATATTCTTTTAATTTCTTGGTAAGAACTACATAAAAATCAGCAGCTACCTCAGTGTTAACACTGCTCTAAGTGAGGTGGTATAAACAGCAACATACTTTTGAAATCGTTTTTCATTTTGCAAGTCAGTGACTTCAACTTTTAAATATCCTGCCCTTTTAACACAAAGCGTTGACAAAGCCAAAGGGGAAAAGTGGGTGTCCTTCAACTGCACTGCTGAAGAATAAATTTGGAGAGAGAAGGATTCCACTACTATAGAAGGTCTGAGTCTGGAGAGAGTGACTGTGCCTTATTTCTGGCAAAAAAAGTGAGGTGAGCTGTTAGGAATTTCGTGCTGAAAACTTCTGAACTCTAAGACTAGGGGAAATTTCTACAGTTTACTAACACATGTATGGGATCTAGGAATCCACTTTGATACACCGATGGCAAAGCTGTAAGTACACCCACTGATTTCTTTTCCATGAAAAAAATTTATTAGCTTATGTTACATAAATTCCCCTGATACCAGTAAAATTTCAAGTGTTAAGTATTTCAGAATAATACTAGCCCATGTGTCAGACATGGGTTCTCACCCTGACTTTATTAACTTGCTCTATGACCCCGTGTAAGTTACTTCTCCTCCCTAAGGTTTTATCTTTGTAAAAGATAAAGACATTAATCAAAGAGGTTGTATTAACCTCATTTTAATCTGAAGCAACTTTAAAAATCTGTAAGAGTATGGAGGACTTGCCAAGAGAGATAATCATTTCCCCAAATACGTGTATTTTTTTCTGAAGAGAGGTTGGGGTGATAGGAAAATGATCTATGCAAAGCAAGGGATAATACAGACACACAAGATTTTTAACTGTCAGTAAATGCTTCTTGAAATGAAGGAAGCTGTAGTCAGAGACTAATGTCTGTGTTGCTAGAGGCCAAGAAAAATGAGAAAAACTGAAATATCTCTTTATAAAATGCTGGGGATACAGAGAGCCAAAATGTCGCTAAAGGTTATCAGCTCTGCTCTCAGACAAACCTGGATTCTAATCCTGATACCTAAAATCCAAAAGCTAAAAACCAGTGGTAAGTTTCTTAACCATTCTGAGCTTCCTCATCTGAAAAAGGCAGATTATCATAGAACCTATTTGTAGGGTTTTTGTAAGATTAAAAATGAGCTAATATGCCCAGCACATAGTAGAGCTCAATAAATGTTAAGTATGATTCTCATCAGTCATTCATTATTAAAGACTTGGTGAAGACTAGAGGGTAGGGAGACAAGCCCGCCAGAGAGATCTACCATGCAGGACAGGAAAGGGGAGAGAGAAGCTGGGAGTAGATGGTAGAGGTGAGCAGAATGGACAGGAACTATTGATGGCAACGAGTCACCCACCTCTGAACTCCCCAGTAAAGTTCTGAGAGTAGATAATTACAGCGGGGGTTACTGTGCTCACAGCATGAAAGACCCTGGTCACATTGGTAAGGTCAGGACCTGCCAGGGCAGTGGCTATGACCTCTACTCAGAGAGGTAAACATGGGCCAAGATGGACTAGACCTTGCCCACCTGGAAGCTAGGAAAGAAAGAAAGTAGTAGCACAGCCTTGGGCTAAAGAGATGAAATAGAGTGCAAACACAAGAGACCAAGAGTGAAAGGCAAAACATTACGATTTGTCTGGCTCCTTGTCCCCATACTTCTCTAATCCCCATAACATGTCCCAAGTAACCCATGTCTCTGGGTTCGGTATTGGCCCAAAGCTGAACCTGTCCTCTTCTCAGATAGGCCACCAGGGAGCCCCCGGTTAATGGCTCAGTGTCCATGGCTTGGCATTCTTGCCTCTAGCCTCACTCTGACCTTGGACATGCAGTCCTCCAGAAACTACGTTCCTCAGCTAATTCCTTGAAGCCAGGACACCTCCCTTGAACCCCAGTTCCTCACTGACTTAGATTCCTGCTTTATCTTCCAGGTCCATCCAGGGATTAGAAATTCTTTCTGGTGCCCCAAGCCCCTCAGAGGCTGACACAAATTACACTGCCCTAAGTCCCATGGCCAGGATTCAAGCCCAGTTACCTAGGACTTCAGATACTCAGTAGATGCAGCTGAATAACCATACAGAACTTCGTGAAAACATATAAAGTTGCTTTTGCATGAGGCATCTAGAGACACTTCATATGGGTCCAAATGATCCAAATGGGTCCAAAATGCGTAAGGAGAAAAGAAACCTGTCATCTTCCTTTCTCGTGTTCTGGTTACCTCAGTGGGAGGCATTGGCAGGACCCTTCTCAGAGTAAGATGCCAGCTAGCCCTCTGACTAGGGATGGGCTGTGAGAAGCCAGTGGGTGTACTTGAAAACTGAACTTGGCCCGAGTGTGGTAATGCTGGGAATGGTCTCTCCAGCACCTTCATCCACCAGCTCTCTCTGGCCGTGCCTACCTGCAAAGGCTGGCTGCTGGCAAGTCTTTCCGACCTAAGAGGAATGGACAGACCCCAGTAAAGTCCACAGACTCCACAGAAGATCCCTATTCTGGTCAAGGAGATGAGGTGTAAGCTACGGTCTACTGATCATTTCAGCGGTTCCAGAGAAGCTCTAGTCTGAAACCTCCCAGGAAAGAGGAGGGGGTGGTGCCCGGAAGCACAGTACGGCTGCCCAGACTGCATGTGTCAGTTGGTACCCCGCTTCAGGAAGGATCGGACATCTTGCAGAAGCTCTGAATCAGACTCCCAGGTGTCCAAGGGGCTCTGCATAGAACAACGAAGACATGTGGAGCTGTGTGAAGTGAAGAAAATTTTTCTTTGTGCTTTGAAGACAATCGCGAAGCTTTTTTAAAAAATGTCATCTATCCAGACGCCTCCATGGTTTCTTTACCATTCATTCAGGGGGCATCCATCTCCCATAGAAAGGGAGACTTTCTATATCCTAGTCACTATGCTGGCACTGGGGATACAAAGAACAAGGTGTCACTAGACCCAAATAATTCACAATATCGAGGAGGACAACCAAGTTCACTGTGATGAGATGGGTTCCATAATAGAGACCTGTACGAGATGCTTGGTGAACACAGAGGAGGGACTCGTTAAGGGGTAAGGTCAAGAAAGCTGCACTTTTACCTACATCATGAAAGATTTTCCAGATGGAAGAGTTTGGTAAAGTGAAGGGAAGGCCATCCAGCTAGAAGACATAGTGTGACAAATGCATGGAAACATGCAAGCACGTGGTAAAACAACTCAGAGGACCTGGGGAGGAGATGGGTAAGGGAAGAGTAGTAGATAAAGGTGAAGAGATAGGAGGATAGACCTCATTAGAGACCTCTTTAAAGGGTTTGGACAGTATCTTGTGGATTTGGGAGACACCAAATAACCTTAGCCAGAGAGGGGCATGCTTAAATATGGGTATCAGTAAGATATCGTCAATAACAAGGAGAATGAATTCGAGAGAGATGAGATTGGAGGCTCTTCTACTGGCCAGGGTAAGAGGTAATGAGGGCCTGGCACTCAGGCTGTGGGCAGTGAACTTAAAGGGAATGTCCAGCCAGCAAGTATTTGAACGTAGATGGTGTAGAAGAGAGGATAGCCGGGGCGCCTGGGTGGCTCAGTGAGTTA
Organism: Lontra canadensis; assembly: GCF_010015895.1. NCBI lineage: Eukaryota > Metazoa > Chordata > Mammalia > Carnivora > Mustelidae > Lontra > Lontra canadensis. The sequence continues at coordinate 6,017,411 of NW_022630995.1, forward strand.
AAGCCTCTGCCTTCGGCTCAGGTCATGATCCCAGGATCCTGGGATTGAGCCCCACATTGGGCTCTCTCTTTGGCAGGGAGCCTGCTTCCCTCTCTCTCTCTCTCTCTGCCTGCCTCTCTGCCTACTTGTGATCTGTCAAATAAAAAAAATAAAATATTAAAAAAAAAAAAAAAGAGAGAGGATAGCCAAGGGGGAAGGATTGCGTAGCTAGGATGATGATAAAATTAACTTTCATAAAGAACCATTAGATGGAGGGGGTAGGAATGGAGAGAGGGAGGAGGGAAACAGAGTGGGAAAGTAGACGACTTTCTCTGGGGCATGCAAATGTGAGGAGACTGTGGGGTTTTTAATGGAAGAACATGGCGGGCAGGAGGGTCTAGAGGACGGGAGTCTGGGCTGCACTTAGAAATCAGGAGTCATAAGACACATGGCCTTGGAGAAAAGGCAAGCTGCTTGGGGAGAATGCGTAGGGAGACAAAGGGAGTGGTTAAAGGATGGATCTTTGAGAATCACTTCGATTTAGGGGAGAGGAAGCCAAGAGAGAAGCCCAAGAAAAAGCTTCCAGAAAAGTTGGGAGAAACACTGGAAGAGTGCAGGAATTTCACAGGTTCCTCGAGGAGACAATAAGAAGGAGGAATTGTTAACCACCCCAGCTGTTCCAGAGAAGGCAGTGTGGTGAGGGCGGATGCACCTGCAGTGGATTTGACACAAGTAAGTCTTTGCTGGGGAACTGCAGGGGGCAGATGCCGGACTGGGAGTAAGAGGACAAAGAAGAGAAAGCAAAGAGCGAGGGCCGATAATTCTTTTAAACACTTGGCTCTAAAGGAGAGAAAGAGGGTGGTGGCTAAAAGTCTAGAGATCAGGGAAGGAAAGTTTTTGTTCCTGATGTTTTGTTTTAAAACAAGGAGAAGCACGAGCAAGTGTACATTAGACCGGGAGCTCCAGGACACAGGACAAAGAGGATGACAGTCCTCAAGACTCATAAGGAAGCAGGAAGGGATGGCAGTCCAGAGCGATGTGGGGAGCAGAACCTTATGTATGTGGGAGTAGAGCCAGAGCCACTGAAATAAGACAGGAGGAGGTAAGATGTGACTCTCTCATGTATGGAAGGGAGCGGGTGGGAGGAAGACCAGAGAGACTTCAGACCCACACCATCCTTTGATGGTGTCAAAGGAGCGGAAAGTGAGGGGGCTGGTGTGGCGGGTCGGGGCTCAAGGAGCACAACAGTGAGGACTAGAAGAGTTCAAACCTGGTAAGAGAGATTTCCAAGAATTAATGACTAAGACAGTGTCCTCCCCTTAAGGAGCGGACATCCAGGTAGGCAGACCAAATGACGTCATTCCTACAGTAAACAATAAGTCACAAAGAAATAATTCCTACAATAAAGATAAAATAAGTGTCCGAGACTTGAAATGCCAAAACAGGAAACCCATCTTGGGGAGCTTCTTCCTTTAGAACTTGGAGAGTTCTTGAGAACTCCAGAGTTGTTGAGAACCTGCCCTGGGGTGGGGTGTCAGGTCTTCTCAACAGACTAAAATATTAAGAACAGAGAGATCTTGAAACAATCAAAAGGTCCGAAAAGACAAAATCAAAAACATATGTTGGGAGAAGGCTTCAGAGATAAGTCTTTTCTTTATATGATTCTCGCACATGGACGGTTAAGTGATGAAATGAGGGTAAAGAACAACAAAAAAGATGACCAAAATCTCGCCCACCAACTCTCCCACCTTGCTGGGGGGGACATACATCAGAGCAACCTGAAGAAAGAACTGTTTGGCAACATCTAGGAAAAAATTTTAAATAACATATCTATCAAAAGATGGAAAAATAAGCTAAATGCTCGTCAGTAGCAGACTTGTTAAATCACTTGTAGTACAACCATAGAAGAGAACACTTTTGTGGCCATTAAAAGAATGGAGTAGCTCTGTACCTGCTGGCATGGGAAGATCTCCAAAATATATGGTTAGATGATGACGGTAAGGTATGGCGCCATGAGTACAGTATGCTGCAGCAGGGACGGAGAAAATATACATAACCCCTTAGATGTTTATTAGTGTAAAGAATATTCTGGAGTGATGCTTGAGAAACTAGAAACAGTGACTGCCTCTGCGGAGGAAAATTCATTTTTTGCTGTACTTCCTTCCGTAACTTTTGAATTGTGTACTATGCCCATGTATTACCTATTAAAAAGCACGGTATTTCAAAAATAGCCTCTCGTTTTAAAAATACATCACATTGTATCTTGAGATAACCAAAAAAGTCAGACAGCTGTTGGCCGACTTTTTCAATGATGCCAATAATTTAGTAAACATTCCTAAAGAGCACATCATGCTTTCATATTTTGGGATCACTTTGATCTGTAAGAAGATAAGGACACACTTTCCTAAAGGGCATTACATCATGAGCATATCAAAAAGAGTCAGGAGACGATTTAATTTTAAAATGTGAACAAACCGAGTTTTGCCTGTGGGCGTAACTCAAACAATGCCCTTCTGTTGCATTCCTGACCACAAACAAGGAAGCGCAACTGCGTGGGCTGGGCAGGCAGATGGAACTGGAACTAGCAAGTGACATGATGTCCTTCTCAGATGACTGTGCCCTGACACTGATTCAGGAATGCCGAGCTTATTTCTGAAAAGTCTACGAGCAAGTGCAGACCACACAAGCTCTAGCCACTGGTCACCTGCTTGTGCCTTCTACCTCGACGAACTCTAGCTGGAGTTCCGAGAGGTCACCGATGGCCACAAGGAGTTTATAATCTTGTTGGGGAGCCTTACATGCAAGAAAAACCAGTAGAGTCATTATTCACAGATTCAAAAAATATTTGAGTGCCTGCAGGCGCTCAGTGATGTTTTCTGACTTACTCTTTGTACTGTCTTCATGGGACAGGGCAAGTAATGAGAGAATGAAGTAAATAAGAAAAACTAAGCAACTTGTCCACAGTCTCAAGGGTAGTGGGGGGCAGAGTTGATATGAAACTCACGCATCTGCCCCCAGGCCTGTGCTCCTCTCGTCTAAGCCGCATAAGCCGAGAGGAGCAGAAACAGAGTAGAGATAGACATTTAAGCAAATACACAGGATGTTTTCATGCAGTTCTACGGGTCCTGAAGGAAATAAAGCTGAGTAATGTGAGCGTGTCATTGAGGGTGTCCGCTCTTGGGTCAGGGACAGCCTGTCTGAGGGCGACATGGGAGCCGAGCCCTCAACGAGGAGCGTCAGCCGTGCAGGAGCTGGGGCGGAGTGTTTAGCAGGGACGGACGGACAGAGCAAGGAAACACAAAGGCCCTGGGGTGGGAATGAATTTGCGGTTTTCAAGAAGCACTAGAGAGTGTGACCGGAGCCGTGAGACTGAAGCGCAGACGGCAGAAGTCACCGGGTCGTTCATCCGGGGCCACGCGGGCTCTGGAGGGATCCGGGCTATGAGCAGCTCGTGTGCTGTCCACCATCAAGAACAGGATCTGGGGCCGCCCGGGTGGCTCAGTGGGTTGAGCCTCTGCCTTCGGCTCAGGTCATGATCTCAGGGTCCTGGGATTGAGCCCGGCATCGGGCTGTCTGCTCAGCGGGGAGCCTGCTTCCCTCTTCCTCTCTCTCTGCCTGCCTCTCTGCCTGCTTGTGATCTCTGTCTGTCAAATAAATAAATAAAATCTTAAAAAAAAGTTTAAGATCTGAAGTTGGCCAGAAGGCCTGGAGGTCGTGTGGGGCTTCTGACAGTCTTGAAGGATTCGTATGCTCTGGATAAATGGAGAAGGGGACAGCCTTCACTCAGAACATTAAAATTTCTAAGAGCTCGAGTTCATTTTTCTGTTGATGCTGTGCCGTGACAAGCTGTTATGACTGACACCTTATGTCGACTCTTCTGGGCGCACCAACCTTCTAAAACCGTGCCGGTTCTCAACCGGACGTGGGTTGACCATGTAATAATACAAAGTAGACCACCAGCTCTACCAAGTAGAACGTCCCGTTTCCTAACCTCCCTACCCCCCACCCACCGTCCATTCAGGGCACGACACGCTGTGATAGATGACCAAGTCCAACCCGAGATTCTGGTCTTAAGCATCTACCCCCCCAACCCCCAATATATCAATATATTCTGCAAATTAGGTCTACTGAATTAACCGGTCATGGATGTGGGTCGAGGGTCTTCCTGATATATTCATTGAGTACCATGTGCTTGGACCAGGGTAAAGCAGGTTCCCCAAGGTTCTTTTTGCGTGTCACTGCTATTTTCCCCCTATTTTTCCTCATCTATTTTTAAAATCACAAAGTACTTCAAACATACATAAATATATTCAAATTATTATAAAGAACACCCATGTACTCATCACCAAAATTAATTAAACCTTAATATTTTCCCCATATTGATTTCAGGTGTTTTTTTGAATAGGTAATTAATTCACATAATTTTTAAAAAAAGATCAAAGCCATTGCAGAGTCTTACTCCACGCTTCCCAGCCTGCGCCCCACATTTCTCCTCAGGACCTAGTGTCCTCGTGCCATATTTTCCTTTAAAGCTGCTTCATATTCCCTTGTGTGCATGTATCATATTTATTTAATCAGACCCTTGTTGTAGATACTTTTTGATTGTCAGTCTTTTGCTATTACAAGTCATGCTTCAGTGAGTAACCAAGGCCGTACACTGTCTTCTATCCATGCTGACATACCACGGCAGAAATTCCCAGTAGAATTGTTGGCTCAAAACACGCACTTGCAGTTGTGCTAGTTAATGCTAAATTGCCCCTTTCACGTAACTTTAGAGAGAGGGCAAACTCACTATGAACAATTAAATGTCATGTATAAGGAACCTGGTGGGGGACGGAGTGGGGGGTAGGTTAGGTCTGTAGTGTGCTGGAACAGATGACAGAACAAGGCCCTTGTAGGCGTTTCCTGTTTACAGGACAATGAGAGGCCCCAAATACGGATGACAGAAATAAACGACAGAAAAGACTGAAAACAATGACCAAGCCAAGCACACTGAGCTGTACTGAGAACATTGTTTCATTCCATAGATCCAGAAGGCACTCTGTCTGCAATAAAAATTAGGGTATACTGGGACGCCTGGGTGGCTCAGTGGGTTAAAGCCTCTGCCCTCAGCTCGGGTCATGGTCCCAGGGTCCTGGGGTCGAGCCCTGCATCAGGCTCTCTGCTCAGCAGGGAGCCTGCCTCCCCCCTCTCTCTGCCTGCCTTTCTGCCTACTTGCGATCTCTGTCTGTCCAATAAATAAATAAAATCCTTAAAAAAGAAATTAAGGTATACTGAGCTCTGTTTTCTACATGCTCACAGGACACAGGAAAGCTGTCAAAATCTTTAAAGAGTTGAAAAAGTCTATCATCTTCCAAAATACAAAAAAAAAAAAAAAAGGAAGAAGAAAAAATAAAGGTGGTAATTGTGCATTCACACACTGTTGGCAAAGACATTGTTTTTGAGAAATCCTTTACCCTCCCCCCTTAAAGCATTGCTAGCTTCTTCAAGGCTATATTTCAGACTTTGCAGATTCACAGAAAAATTCAAGCAAAATTTTCTAAGGCTTTTATAATTGCCTCACTAACATCTGTGTTTTAAACAAGTGGTTCAGTGGGTAGAAAGGTATGCATTAGGTAATATAACCCCATAGCAACACAGTCCTTTCTGGAAAGAGACGTTCTTTTTAAATGTCACATCCTGATAAAATGCCCTGGGGAACTTTCGGCCGTGACAACGGAATCACAAGGAAGCAAGCAAGAGTGAAGTGTGCTAAGTGACCCACAGAAGCCTCTAACATCTAAAATTTGCATAAAAGATGAAAAATCTTTTCTAATAAAAGCTTTACCCTGTTCCTCACACCTGTCCCAACAGCCTTTCATTGCTGGTTTATCTGCTCCCCGACTCTCGATTCTGGCATGTTTTTGAAAAGATCGAAATTTTATTAATAACCAAAGAAAACTATTATCATGAAGGAGAGGGACTAGCAGTGGGGGTGGGCGATTTTCACTTAGTCACCAATGGGTGATGGTGTTGAAATGTCTTTTGCTCAGTCGCCCTCTCTTTCTGCCCTCCTCCTCTCTCTCTGAGGAATCAAATAGTCAACTGTCCTTCCCACACCTGAACGTTTGCAAAGAAGCCACTGCAGAAGTCGAGGCAAACGCTGTAACATCTCTCATCCGTGAGAGCCCTTATTTTGTCCTCCACTGACTTTCCAAATTCAATTACAATAGAATAAGTTCCAATGACCAATAATCTATTCTTTTCAAATCTCAGTTTGCAACCAGACAGTTTGTTGGAGGAGGGAAAGAGGGACTGGCTTTTACCAATTTCTTCAGAGAGCAGATATTATGATTTTAGAATTTTCTTCTCTACTTCTCTGTGCCATAGACTGTATGTTGCTAGAGCTCAGATTAATCACTTCCATGCTGGTTTGTTTTCATCTTCCGCACACAGACACCCACAAACATACTCATGGGTCTCAGAGAGGGTCAGATAGTTACAGAGAACTAGGAATATTGTGTGTGCCCCTGAATTTTGGCCCGCTTTAAGGAGAAGCTGCTTGGGGGCTCTGCCAGAGGGTTCCTGCTGGATAAATGAGAAGCTGTTCAGCAGGGCACAATAAAAGGCGTGTATGGCTCTTTCCCTCAACCCAGGGGGCTACAGGGCAGAGGGGCAGGAAGAGAAGGTATCCTCCCACTGTGCTGGAAACACTCCTCCTCTTCCTTTGTATACACCCACACAAGATTGTCCTCTGAGAGGTTTTTTTAAAAAAGATTTTATTTATTTATTTGACAGACAGAGATCACAAGTAGGCAGAGAGGCAGGCAGAGAGAGAGGAGGAAGCAGGCTCTGCACCGAGCAGAGATCTCGATGTGGGGCTCGATCCCAGGACCCTGGGACAATGACCTGAGCTGAAGGCAGATGCTTAACCCACTGAACCACCCAGGTGTCCCACTCCCCAAAGTATAAATTGCATTTCATTTGCCAAAAAAGTGAAGAAAAGGTGTTTTGTTGTTGTTGTTGTTGTTTGTTTTGTTTTGTTTTTTGGTGAGGCAAAAGCCTCACCTTTTGGAAGTTACTTTTTCCCAAACACCCTTCCATTAAACACAACGAGATGATCCCCGAACCGTGAACACTAAAGAAACGGAATTCTCTCGTGGGACGAGTATGATGCATTGCATTGTTTTCCTCTTCTCTAATTCACGTTCTTGTCATTTCAAGAAAGAGGCCATAAATAAGCAATTAAAGGCAACATGAAAACAAAGGGAAGGACAGAAAGAATTCACTTTCGAAAAATACCTTCAATGGTGGTCAAAGGAAGAATCCACATTTTAGAATCATACCAGAAATGGGTGGTTCATTAAAAGAAAGCTTTTCAATATTACAGAAACCCGAATGAAAAGAAGACAGGCTGAAAACTTTAGGAACACGAGGCTGCAGTCCCTCAGAGCTACCGTCCCAGCACTTTCATGGTAAATTTTACAAGGAGAGTTCGACCACCACCGCCACTCACATAGCCTGACCCTGGTGAGGGTGGCGG